>NC_041741.1:9667500-9967500 GCF_004115215.2 Ornithorhynchus anatinus | reverse complement strand
CCTAGGAACAGTGGAAGGCCTACATTGAAGTGACCCCCATGTCCTTCATTAGTTGGGGTGGGATCCACAGCTGGAGCAGGAGGCAATTAATAACTCAGAGAGGTGACAGAAACACAGGGGAGTCACGGTTGAGCTTCTGCTCTGTCACCACCTTGTGGGTGACTTTGACTCGGGAGGTCTTATGGCCAGCAGGGAAAAGCCCTAAGACATGGCAGAAAGGATTTTAGAAGTCCAGAAATACCCAAATCTTGATTTCAACTCTAGCACATTGTATTGGAGTAAGATGATGACTCACATAAAAGAGAAGCAGCAAAACTTTCCGACCTAACCCTTCACCTGAATCACCAAATCTTTCCTGCATATTGCTCCTTTACCCACAAAAGTGATGAAGTACCAATCTCTCTTAAAAGGCAACCAGATTTTGAGTAGGCATGATGATGATGATGAGGGATAATCTCAGCCCCAAGTCTGTAGGACAAAAAAACCCACCACCACATAAAATTTATTTTTGTTTGCTTAACATCTGTACAACCAAAATGGATCGGTAATGATTTACAGATCAATTCTCTTTTGTCCTGTTTTACTTAAGTAGAGGTAGCACATTTAGGTGATGAATAGTAAAAAACCACCTTACCACAAATATTCCCTTTCACTTCACTCATAAAGAATCTGAATTCTCATCTTTCTTCTTCCTCCAGAAATGAACTTCCAAACCAAGAGTTGAATATTGCAAAGTTTTGGATTGGTGCTGGGGTCCAATACACTAAATTAAGCAAGACTGTTTCACCATTGTTCTGTAGACCCAAAGTTGGCTGAGATGTCTAGCAGCAGTTTAGCTATTCACCTCAATCAACTATATTTACCTAGCACTTACTGTTTACAGAGTACTGTGCTAAGTACTTGGGAGGGTACAACAGAATTTGATAGATATGTTCTCTGCCCACATGGAGTTACAGTATAGAGGAAGAGTTTATTTATATTACTCGGTAACACTGGATAAGAGTAATATTATTGTATGTAAAAATAAACACTAGCATCAGCTTGAAATTTTTGAAATCTGAAATGGTTTTTTTACCAAATAAAAAGTGTTGATAATTATTTTCAACTGGCATTTATTTAACCTAAGAAGAGTTCCTTTTCATGCGTCAGCTTAGTTGCATAGGAAAAGTTAGTATAAATACCAGCTGAGACAAAGGGTTGGAAAGAAAAGAAGACAGGTTTGTATTAGTCCAGAGGGGCATGAGAGACAAATGCAGAGCTCTGAACAGACTGAAATGGCAAAAAAATAGATTAAAGTATTTTGGATGTTGATGGAGGTTGGTACCTGGGAAAAGAGGAAGTTTCTACACTAGCCAGGTATATTCTGTTTCCAGGATTCGGATATGGAACTTGGCATGGGGAACGGGTGAGACTGAAGCAGATTCAAGCAGTGTTGTGAAGCTCACACTGTTTGTGAATGTTACATCAGAATTATATTCATATTATTGGTTCACTTTATTTCTCAATTATACTGTTAGGGGAAAACATAAGCAATTAATCATGGTAGTTTACATTCATTTCATATTTGGCCAGCGGTATGAAGTAGTTAATAAGGAGGCTGAGTTCCATTTGTTCCAAGCACTAATGACTTGGCTTGGGTTAGTGGACGGATGGGGACTTCTCCTCCCCTAAGGGAAAGATGATGTGGGAGCATATGTGAGGTGGGGCTGGTCAGTACCTCTGGATTTCAAATAAAGGAAGGGAACGAGTCCAGTTCTGCCTTATTCTGTCTCTCTTTCTTCCAAATTTCATAATGACAATCACCTTCTTCTAGAGTAAGGCTACCTGCCAAGCACTGAATTAAGCAGTGGGAATCCAATCCAATCCAATCAGACACTGTCCTCATCCCAGACAGAGACATTCACAGACTAAGGGGGAGGGAGACCAGATATTTCATACCAATTTTACAGATGAGGAAACCGAGGCACAGAAACATTATGTAACTTGCCCCAGGTCACACAGCAGGCAAGTGAGAGGTCTGGGATTAGAACCCAGATCTCCTAACTCCCAGGCCTGTGCTCTTTCCACAGAGTCATGTGTTTCTCATCAATATAATCTTTTCATGGAGAAGAATGGGATGTCAGACCTGCAAAGGTCTTTTGAGCCAGAGTCAAACACACAGTATGGCCCTCACCATTAACTGTGTTGTCTTTGAAAATGAAAGTCCTCCCTCATCCTCTCTCTTTTCCTCTCTCATTCTGTGTTATCCTTGACCTGTATAATTTATAACATCCTTTGGTAAATATGGCTTTTTATACCTGAAAATTTTCATTTATACTATTCTCTCTTGAGCTTTTTGAATAATTGCAATTTCCATATATTGTATATGCTTAAATTCTTAATATAATGCCATTAAGAGCCCCAACATTTGTCTTGCTTTTTTCAGCATACTAATAATTGTAAACCTTATAAATGACAGCTTCCAAAAACATGAATCACCCTCTTAGCAAATTTTTGAAGGCAGAAAAATGACTTCGATGTTTATGCAAAAATAATTATAGGTTTAATTTATATAGAGCACAATAAATGAGGAGTGAAAATTACTGAATTTTCTTGTTTCGAAAACTGGCACCTACAAGTACATAGTGCTATTCAATATTTATGAAAGGTATATTTTCTAAAGGTGACAATTCTCCAGCAGGGATTCCTTTAGTGATGGGACAATGATGATAATAATAATAATTTATATTAAGAAATGCAAATGCATGTATAATGACCTCTTTAGAAATATAAAAACCCACCCACATCCAAATAAAATATGGGATTATAAATTTAATAAGACTGTTTAATGAACACTTTACCCTAACCACTCTTTGAATTCAGTAGGTAATTAAATATAGACTTTTTATATAATAGTAGGGTTCAAATTATTTTAATGTCAAACATTTTGGATCTGGAATATTTTCTTTCTGAAATTCCATAGCATTGCCCATATGGTAGAGTGTAATAATTTTCCTCCTGAAGGATAATTTTCTTTGTTTGTGACTGCTTTCATGCATCTGCATAGTCAGTACCTGGAATTTTCCTTTGAATGTTATCTCTTCCACTAGTGCTTGCCTTCTTTCTGATAGGCTCTGGAATGCCAGTTAGCTTGTTTAGAAAATGTTTAATTTTTGAAGTAATTATAAGTTAATTTATCATAGGAAGGAAGTGTTAATGATGAAAGTAGATATAAAGAGGTAATTGACAACTGACTATAACACTGAATTAAAGAAAGACTACATAATTATAATACATGTTCAAATAAATGAATTGTTTATATTATGGGAAAAATATAAGAGGAACCCAACAGCATAGAAACTGGAGGAATTAGTGCAACAAAAAAGCAGGGCAGGATTACAGAAAACACTGCATACATTATCTTGGTTGGGAAGTATTTTCTAAGTATGACATAAGAAACAGTGCTCTGCACATAGTAAGCGCTTAACAAATACTAACATTATTAAATTAGGTATTTAAAGTCTTTTTAAAAACTGTGAAGAGATGAAGGGAGAAATCTTATCAGAAAGAAGTAGGCAGGATGAAATTATTGATTAAAGGAACTTTCACAGTATAATTTGAGGATAATAGAGAAACCAAAATCTCAGAGGACACTTTAAGACAAGGAAAAGAGACATTATTTGCGTAAAAATCTAAGAGTGGCAAACTTATCTTAGTTTACCGACAACAACAGAAAGGTATTATGCTTGAAAAGAGAAAGAGGCTTTACCATTTCCTTTATAAACAAAAGTTACATATTTTTAATTAGAAGATCATTCCTTCCAAAAACTGATTTTAAGTTCCCAGAAACATTTTTTTTTTTTAGAAAAAAAAGCCACATCTTCATGAAGAAAAGCCTATTTTAAAATATCTAGTCATATGATATGAAGCTATTTTATGCTCCAAGAAGATCATTAATTATTGCAGACACATTTTCTCCAGCATGTGATGAATAGCATGTTATCTTGGGGCCTGAATTGGAAACCTCACAAATTGCAGCGACAGATAAAATGTGAAAGTTTTTTTTTTTTTCAGGAGCTATGGTTCAAGATAGTATATTGAAAAAAGTAATGAATGAATTCCAGTTGGGTGGGTCACAAAGTTAATTCCTTAAACCTATTGGGGATCTAGTCACAAATTAAGTAGAATAGATAGGGGACTTTTCAAAGGTGACGAGGAAGTGGTGACTGAGAATAGACATGTTAGTATGAATTCAAGAGGATCATTAGACAGGATGAAGTGCCAGAGAAAAAGCAAGGGATTTTTTTATACTGGCTGCAAATTAATAGATACAGAAAACTGAAATTTTGTGACAAGGATAGAATGCAACAACAGTCACATCATGAACAAGTATTATTGATGGGAATCCTGAGAAACTGATTCAAAAGTGGGAATTGACAGCTTTGTAGATATGATCTGGAACACCTCAATTTTAGTTACTGATTAGGACTCAGACTTTCCCACTCTCAAATAGCACTGTAAAATCAATTATGACCTTTTCTATTTTTCCTTCCTTAAGGTTTTGTCTTGTGTATTTCCCACATTCAGAGTCAAGAGTTCCCCGGCTCTCGTGATCCCTCTTCAGGGTGGAAGAGTTGGGTTCAGAGGATGACTCTGATGTCTGTGTAATTGCATTCTGTTTCCTGTTCCCTCAGTTTCCTGGTCCTCTAGTGAGCTGGAAATTGGGTGCAGGGAGTAGGATGAGCACAGTTGCTTAACAAATGCCATCATTATTTATTGTTTATTACGACACTTAAAAATACCATACATTGAAACGTGTGACATACACTCGTCATTTTGTGTTACCATACTGAGGTTTATCTAGACTTTGAGCACTTCTCCAAAGGCCCCCTCACTTCCCCCATGGCTTAGTGGAAAGAGCACAGGCTTGGGAGTCAGAGAGGTCGTGGGTTCTAATCCCGTTCTGCCACTTATCAGCTGTGTGACTTTGGGCAAGTAACTTAACTTCTCTGTGTCTCAGTTCCCTCATTTGTAATATGGGGATTAAGTCTGTGAGCCCCACATGGGTCAACCTGATTACCTTGTATTACATACCCCAGCGCTTGGCACATAGTAAGTGCTTAACAAATACCACCATCATCAACATCAACATCATCATTCCCCACTTGCCCCAGAGCCATTGATTTCCTCTTCCAAGTCCATGTGACCCATAGACCTTGGGGCACAGTGGAAGACTGGGAGCTTAGAATAAAAACACCAAGTGGAGGTGTTTGGTGTTATTACCCCACCAGTCAGGGATCAGACTAGTTGAAAACCAGACCACCACTCTCACTTGGAGTGAAAATGCTCTCCCGTTGGTCATGCCCCTTGGCTTACACACTGAAACCAACACGTGGTCCAATTCTGCTGTCCAATCTTGTGACTCTCCAAAGCATAGTTCCTGGGGGTGGTTGTCCTGATTCATCATATTCTAAATACTGCGCACCTACTTTATTTTGAAGATAGTGAACATGGAATCTGATACCCAGGACACCACTGGGCTCTCAATAAATACTGATGGTGATGATGATGAATCTTTTGGGATATAGCATATTAAATATGTGTTTCCGATATGGCCGGACCATTTAATTGCATTAATATGGAATCTGTATAACAAACAGGAGGCTACAGTAAGGACAGAATATGGACAAACAGATTGGTTTACCAGTAGTAAGGGTATAAGACAAGGATATATCAAATTGCCTTATCTGTTCATCCTTTATTCCAAATATTCATTCATTCAATAGTATTTATTGAGCGCTTACTATGTGCAGAGCACTGTACTAAGCGCTTGGGATGAACAAGTCGGCAACAGATAGAGACAGTCCCTGCCGTTTGACGGGCTTACAGTCTAATCGGGGGAGACGGACAGACAAGAACAATGGCAATAAACAGAGTCAAGGGGAAGAACATCTCGTAAAAACAATGGCAACTAAATAGAATCGAGGCGATGTACAATTCATTAACAAAATAAATAGGGTAACGAAAATATATACAGTTGAGCGGACGAGTACGGTGCTGTGGGGATGGGAAGGGAGAGGTGGAGGAGCAGAGGGAAAAGGGGAAAATGAGGCTTTAGCTGCGGAGAGGTAAAGGGGGGATGGCAGAGGGAGTAGAGGGGGAAGAGGAGCTCAGTCTGGGAACGCCTCTTGGAGGAGGTGATTTTTAAGTAGGGTTTTGAAGAGGGAAAGAGAATCAGTTTGGCGAAGGTGAGGAGGGAGGGCGTTCCAGGACCGCGGGAGGACGTGACCCAGGGGTCGACGGCGGGATAGGCGAGACCGAGGGACGGTGAGGAGGTGGGCGGCAGAGGAGCGGAGCGTGCGGGGTGGGCGGTAGAAAGAGAGAAGGGAGGAGAGGTAGGAAGGGGCAAGGTGATGGAGAGCCTTGAAGCCTAGAGTGAGGAGTTTTTGTTTGGAGCGGAGGTCGATAGGCAACCACTGGAGTTGTTTAAGAAGGGGAGTGACATGCCCAGATCGTTTCTGCAGGAAGATGAGCCGGGCAGCAGAGTGAGGAATAGACCGGAGCGGGACGAGAGAGGAGGAAGGGAGGTCAGAGAGAAGGCTGACACAGTAGTCTATCCGGGATATAACGAGAGCCCGTAACAGTAAGGTAGCCGTTTGGGTGGAGAGGAAAGGGCGGATCCCTAATGGAGAAGCCAGATTACATGAAGACCAATGGGGAGTGAAGATTGGAGGAAGGAATAAAACAATCTTCGTTAGGCTGATGATAAAACTCTACTAGCAGCAAGTGAAGAAGATTTGAAGGGCTTATTATCAAAAGTTAAGGAATAGAGCAAAAACAAGGGTCCATTTTTGAATGTCAAGAAAACAAAGATCATGACAACTGGAATCTTTAACACATTTGTAGTGGACGGAGAGAAGATTGAAACAGTTGACAATTTTTCTCTTCTGAGATCGATAATCAATAATAAAGAAACTAGTAACTGAGAAATACGCCGAAGGTTAATGTTAGGAAGACTTGCTATGAAGAGCTGGAAAAAGTCATGAAATATGCTGATGTAACAATTGTCAACTCTATGGTGTTTCCAGTGACAGTGAATGGAACCAAAAGCTGGACAGTGAAAAAACAGGAAAGTAGGAACATCGATTCTTTTGAAATGTGGTATTGAAGAAGACTTTTGTGAATACCACGGGCTGCCCGAAAGACAAACAAATGGATTTTGGAGCAAATTAAACCAAAGTGGTCTTTGGAAAGCCAAATGATTAGACTTACATTAGCAAATTTTGGACATATAATCAGGAGGACTAATTCTCTGGAGAAGATACTAATGTTAGGAAAAGTCCAGGGAAAATGTGGAAGAGGCAGACCGGCAGGTAGATGGATAGAGACCATAACAACAATAACCATGGAGTTGTTATGAATCAGAAATAACTCGATGGTGCTTAATAATAATAATAATAATAATAATGTGGCATCTATCAATTCAATTTGACCAGGTCAGCCCAGTCATAATTATCCCCTCAGTTTTGAGAAACCGCTTCCCACATTTCTTCCCACCCTGACCTTCTTTATCGAAGTTACCATAATAATTGAAGGCAAAGAAGCCATCCGGGTTGCCTTTTAAATGATCTGACTTCATGGGATAATTTCCAACCTCCATTCCATTTTATACTGCACAGGTCTGGCCAAAGGTAGAGAAGAGGAGGAAAAAAATTGATTTAGCTCAGGTTGCTTTGTTCAACATCAAGCCAGTTAATTGTCTGGGCTGCAAATGCCAACTTTTGAAGCTTGTATAGACATTATCCCGATAATTACCAGCACTTAAGAAATGGAGTCAAATATCAGGTTTTTTTTAAAAAAAGAAGAATATGCCTTTTAACTCCATCATTTTACTTATACAATTCTGTGAATATTTTCATTATAGCCTATTTTAACCTCCATATCAACCGAGTGTGGTTCTGCTGGAAGTCTAAAAGTGAAAATCCCTGTTTAAGATTTTGAATGTTTAAAAACTTTTTCTGAAGTCATTTGGTGAATGCTTTCAAACTTGTTAACCTCAGACTTCTGCATGATTAAAACATTTAAGAATGTTTGCTTGATGGAAATTACTCAGACACTCAAATTTGATTTCCTGAGCTACTGCCAGTTCTATCTTAATGCAGTTTGTGGAAGTAAATAAGATTCCACTGAGTTAATACAAAACAGGGACCACAATTAATTATCCTTTTGAAAAAAAATCAAAAGATAAAAGAAAAAGAAAGTGCTAAAATTGCCTAATTTTTAATTTTGGCCATGACCCAAGTTAGCAGTTCTAAAGAAACAAAGGGAGAATTAATTTCATTGTAATTTATATTGTGGCAGATACAAGGATATAATTTACTATTTCTGAGTAATGTTGCTATAATTCCTGCTAAAACTTGCTGTTGAGATTAGCCATCATGATAATGGAATTCTTCTACCTATTTGAATCGCAAGAAACATTTTGACATCATTTTCATCCTGAAATAGTAAATAAGCCAATGATTATATAGACTCAGAAATCACAGAGGAAGAAATTAATAGTATATCTTTCCCTACTCGTTTCCCCCCATCTTGGAGAACAAATTTTTTCAGGGCAGAATTCAAATCTTCAGAATTGTCATTAGACTGCATAATCTAGTTTTACACTCATGGCTTCTTATGAAATGTTTAAAATTCCTGGAGCTCCTCTTGTAATGTAGGATTGTCTACTCCATTTTCTCTCCCATCTGCCTTACCTATGTATTTAGTCTCAGCCCCGAGCACTTAGGTACTCTGTTCCACCCTATCCTCATGACATTTATGTACATATTCTTACTCACTTACTTGTAATTTGTTTTAAAATCTCTCTCCCCCATTAGGCTGTAAGCTCCTTGAGGGCAAGGATGGTTTTTACCAACTGTATTGTGCTCTCCCAAGTATGATGCTCAATACACACTATTGACTAATTGAAGAACCTTATGTGATGGGAAAATGTTATAGTAACCATCAATTCAAGGATAATTAATGGGATAAGGGGTAGTTATTTCAAAGATAGTCCCTGACTGATATTTATCAATACAACTTCCTATATTATTCTTTTACCTACCACTCCCCCTCTAGACTGTAAGCTCACTGTGGGAGGGATTAAAGAGTCACCATCTCATTCACAGTGTTACCACAATAGTGGAGAGACAAAATGAAATTCCAGATTGATGCAGTTTAAAATAACAGGTAGTAAGTAATATCTACTCTAGGGAAAACCACGGATACTCAAAATTGCATACAGTGGAAGCTAAAATGGTCTATGGAAATAGATCACTGATATTCAAAACTATGATGGGCAAAATCAATCAATGGTACTGATTAGGTGATTACTGTATGTGGATGAGTGTACTAAGTACTTGGGAAAGTATAATACAACAGAGTTGTTAGACCTGATCAGTGTCCACAAGGTCCTTACAAAATCCTTTGTACACATAAACATACACACATACATATAGTTAGTAAAGTAAGGACATGAACAGTATGTGAAGGATTCAGTAGCTCAATAGATAAAATGAGATGAATCATGAGTAGAATTTCTGTGGAGTAAATCATACTTTGATGTTCAACCAATTACCTCCATATTATAGAAGTATTGATCAATATCTTAACAATTAATATTTCAGATTCAATTCATTTCATACTATGATGCATTGCCTAAATTTCTCCTGTAAATGATTGAGATTTAAGCTATTAGAACAACAAGGCATGTTAGGAGAGAAATATTGTCTAACGGCAGAAATGGATAGGAAACAAATCCTTACTCAAATTCAAAATCAGTATGTGAAACTGTGGAATATTAAGCCAAAAATATATCCCCAGCTTTTCTCTTGTCGGCAACTCCCAATTTCTTCATTAACAGGAAGGCTTGGAGAATTCTTATTGAAACACCGACAAAGGATTTTGAGGGCAAATCTAATTAACACTTTTTTTGGCTGTGTGAGATAGAGAGGAGGTTAAGTCATTATAGAAGCCAAAAGTTTAGTCCTTAAAATTAAGGACAACCTAAATCTGGTTTAAGGTTTTTATCCTCTAAGTCCATTTCATTGGCTTTTGCCTTTGAGGTGATTCATCCATATTCATTTTTATAATAATAGACTCTCTGGAAAACTTGAGAATGAATGCTGTTCCTCTGACATATTCACAGAAGAAGAGGGTAGAAAGCTTGTCTTTCACCATGTGCACAGACTCCAGGTCCAGGAGAGTGATGTACACTTCCATTTATGTCTGCAAGTTTCAAAGGGCCTTTTCAAATATTCATGGCTTCTTTTTTTTCCACCACCTGCATGTATGTGCATGATGAGTAGGTTGCCAGAGTCTCCAGAGAAGGTTTTCTTTTGTGTGTGTGTGAGCTTTTGTCACGTTTCACCTAAGGAAAAGAAGCAAAAAACCCTAACTCTAAACAAAATAAAGCTACTGGTAGCACTGGATCTACTCCACCGCAGGTTTGGGTAATAAGTGAAAACTGCCATGTTGAACTGAAATTGCGGTATTCAGGCACCTAGGTATTTAGTTGGTAGCTAAGGCCTGGGGCAGAAATCAGCTTCTGTGGAATGGCCAAGTGGTGTTTTATTGAGGATAAGTTCTCAAAACTTCAACTTTGACCTCACCTTGTTCTCAGGTCCACAGTGTCTTTCAATTCTCCCTAAAAGAGATGGCCTTGTAAGGGACTCCGGGTAACTGCCTGGGAATTCCAACAGTGACACTAGAAAAGCTATCCAGAAAAGTAGCATCCGCTTAGGCAGAAATCTCTCTTAATATATGACGAATGTATTGTCTCTCACTATGCGTCATCTTTTCCGAGGTTTCAGAGGGATTATGCATGAATGTTTAGGGGCAGGATTTTGTCCTATCAATAAAGGGAAAATATGGTAACAAGCGGAAGAGTAATACATATTAATTCTGAACAGATTGACACTGTAATTTGGGAGAAACACCGTAATGATTACAGAATACAGTCAGTGTAAGTCATGTCTGATGGACTGGAACAGATGTGTCCACCGGTTCAGAGCCCAGTCATGCATCACTTGGGATGCATAATAGGACTGAGCCCATGAGGGGAGCTATTTAGCAATGTTTGCAGGTCAGGAAGATGCCCGGAAGGTTGACTTGTGGATCATTTTATTGACCCCCCTTAAGCTATTCATGAGTCCAGAATGAAATGACTCACTTAGGGCTACCGAAGGGGAGCAATTAAAATAAGAAAAAACAATGCGACATTAGTCTTTGGCTGGAAGTTAGATGGCAGATCCATTGGGATCTTTTCAAGAACAAGAACACATAATAGACTCTTATAAGAAAAGTATTCTTTTACGTCAGCCAAGTGCCTGTTGAATTAACCCCTTTCTGAGTTACTCTTTTCAACAAGAAGTGTAGATGTTAAGAAGGTCTCCAAAGTGGGGAGACCCATGCTTCTTGGAACTCCCTGTAACCACATTTCACTAAGATACCCCAGGTGTGGATCTTGGAGAGAGCTGTAAAGTTTAGATTGAAATGGTACTGTGTAGGGAAGAATAAGAGAATGGAGCAGAGGTAAATGTTTCCTTGGAGATGCTTTGCAAGTGGCTTTCAGGATCTGGATTTCCCATGGCCTCCAGTGACCTGGGAGAGTCTGCCCTAACTAAGCACTGGGTACTCAAAAGGTTCTGCCTTGAGTTTGGTTGGGTCTTATATCTGAGGTACGTACAATCCCCCATAATCACACCACAACCCAGGGCCATTTGAGCAGCGTGGCTTAGTGGAAAGATCCCAGGCTTGGGAGTCAGAAAGCATGGGTTCTAATCTCGGCTCTTCCACTTATCGCTGTGTGACCTTGGGTAAGCTGATTAATTTCTCTGTGCCTCAATTACCTAATCTGTAAAATGGGGATTAAGACAGTGAGTCCCATGTGGGACAACCTGATTACCTTGTATCTACCCCAGCTCTTAGAACAGTGGTAGGCACACATCTGTCTTTCCAGCCCACTTCTAAATGCTTTGTACAGTGCACTGCACACAGAAAGTTCTCAATAATTGATTGATCAAAATAATTGATCAATCATGGAGAGGATCCCATCATCCACAATGTCATTCCAGAAATTGAAGGACATGCAGATCCAAAAAATTTTTTTTAGCATTCTCATGGAGAAGATAAGAGTGTAGCCTGCTGATGACTTATAATTCTAAGAGGTGGGCAAGAGGTAAACAAAAGATTGAGCATGGAGGAAATGTTTCCCAAAGCTTAGTCTGAGGATGGTGCGCTTGAGATAAAGGAGCAATGTGTACAAGTTGGAAGCAGTCACCTCTGCAGCCTTTAGACACTTTCCATGTAGTCCAACTCACTTTACTCTATGGAAGCTATCTAAGAATACACAGATTATTCACTTTGAATTTCAGAATCTTTTATCCACGGATCTTAAAGAATGAGGGATAACAAGTTTTGCTTTATTCTTCTGCTATATAAATTGGTCAAGGGGTACAAGAATCATTGTTGTAGAAATGACTGTAGTCGCAATGGCCAAATCTCTTCTCTTCTAGGTTTTTATTTATATTGAAATACAGTCTTTTCCAAGGAAAATTACATAAGGAAAACACATGCTATAGTAGAAATGATTGTAGGTGGAAGTTAGGGGAAATTTAGTAAATGCGCCTATTGGAATCTCTCTCAAATCCTAAAACCCACATGTTTTTTCACATATTCAGCATATTCATCTGCATTAGCAGGCCAGTGATGTTATAGCATATAGCATAGTATGTATTGAGCACACATTAATGATGACGAAGTCTTCTGTCGAGGTCTGACAGAGCCTTGGGACTGAGATTTTAGGAGCCTGTGCAAAGGAATTGATTACAGTGTTAGTGGCTTGCACAGTGTGACCTGTGATGTCTTCTCTGCCCCTCCTGTTTCCAACCCAGCACAGAGCACGAGTGCGTAGGTGTGTAGGAGGACAGCGCACTGCCTAGGTAATTAATTATAGTATTTGTTAAGCACTTACTCTGTGCCAAGCACTGTTCTAAGTGCTAGGGTAGATACAAGGTAATCAGGTTGTCCCACATGGGGCTCACAGTCTTAATCCCCATTTTACAGATGAAGGAACTGAGACACAGAGAAGTGAAGTGACTTTCCCAAGGTCACCCAGCCGATAACTGGCAGAGCTGGGATTAGAACCCACGTCCTCTGACTCCCAAGACCGGGCTCTTGCCACTAGACCTTGCTGTTTCTTATAGGTAATGCAGTAGCTACACTTTCTGATTGTATAATCACTAACAGTCTCATTGAAAAATTCCTATATTTTGTGCCAAAAATCATCAATAAACTTCCATATCTTGGTCTTGTGATGATGGTTACAGAGATCACTTCATCTAAGAGATTGTTTTGAGCACATACAAGTCTTCTACAGAGCTTTATTAATTGAATTGTCAGTTTTCTGTTAACTGAGTTAGCAGACATTTTTGTCATTCTTCGGAGAGGAGCTAGATCAGTGTTCTGGTGGACCAACTCAATAAAACCCCGGAAGAAAACAGGACATTAAGAGTGGAAAATACAGTTGAAGAGTGCTGTGAAAGAGATGCCTAAGCTAAATAACACATTTCTTCAAATATATCAAAGTAAGAACCTGACTTGAAAATTGTTGGGGTCACTTGAAGAGTAAATGGTGAATTCAGGAATGTCAAGAACAGATCTGAAAGATCTAGTGAATGCTTTAGTTCAGTCTTTCCTAAGGACTTCTTCACCCAATTCAATTTTGGGGAACAAAGATGGTATTTTAGATCAAATTGTTAAACTAACGATTTGTGTGTTCCACCTGATTACCTGGAATCTACCCCAATGCTAACTGCAGTGGTTGGCCTATAGTAAGAACTTAACAAATATCACTATTATTGGGGCTCCTTGTTGGCAAGAAACACGGCTACCAACTCCGTTCTACTATATTCTCCCAAGCACTTAGTACAGTGCTCTGTACTAAGTACTCAATAAATACCATTGATTTATTGGTTGATTATGATTACTATAAGCCAATGGCCAGGACAAGGATAGCAACTACACAACAGTCCTGAAGGAACTGAAGAAGTTGCAGAACTCCTCTCACAGTCCTTCTGTGGCTTGGGAATCCTTGGATACCTGGGACTGTTAGCAATTTAGCTCTGTCCCTGTCCCTGTGTATAGATCTCTGCAGCTAAGAACTGGATGTCCCCTCTCCAGTGGTGACAGTTTCCCTCAACCCCTCAGCCCTTTAGTCTCCCTACGTTCTTCTCCAGGCGTAGGATACCCCAACCTCTTATGGGGAAGGGGGATGATGGATGAAACCAACAGCCACAATTAGCATGTTATGTTTTTATTTATAACCTTTTTCTGTATTTGTGTAGATTATATACTTATATATATATACATTTATAAAATCTACACAAATACATTATTGTATATATATATATATATATATATAGCCAATTATATTAATTCTGATTATTTGTGAAAATGCTTATATCTATTTCCTTAGCTAGAATGTAAGCTCTCCATGTGTATCTCATGCTTCTGTTGTCCATTCCAAACATGCAATACAGTAAATTGACCTGGTGGGCAGGCAGTGAATACCATTACTATTAAAACTATAGGCAATTGGTTGCTGCCTATTTTTACAGATGACTACTGAACTGGAGGACTGGCAGATGGCCATTGTATCTCTCATCTATTAAAAAAAACACTGTAGAGGTGATCTTGGGAACTATATACCAGTAATATTCACTTTTATATCTGGCAAACTAATAGAAGCAATAATCAAGTTTAAGATGTGAGCACTAGAAGAATTACTGTGGGGAGAAAAATAACATGGTTTTATTAAGAGGAAATCAAGTCTCCCTGCTGGAGTTCTTGAATGGTTCAACAGGTTTGTGGTTAGAGTTGAAGAGACATAATACATTTAGATTTCCAAAAGATCTTTGACAGAGTTTCACACTAAAGCCATTTTATTATTTTTTTTATGGTCATTTGCTTACAGTAATATATAGTGGGAACTCTCTGGGATAAATGCGAGGATGAACTTTGTTTATCATCTTCATAAATGATGTGTAAGTGGAGTGTCAACGAAATATCCAAGCATGTAGACACCCTCTCCTCGTGAATACGCACAAAACGATTCACCAGCTCACAAAACTATTTCACCAGTCTGCTTTCTCCCCAGGGCTACTTGGTGGCTCAATTAATGAAACCAATCTGCTTTTGCTGATATAAATTGTTATTCCCTTGGGCAGGTACCTATTTGCATGGTTTTCAAAAAATAAGTTATCTTCTTAGCAGGGTGACATATTTTCATTTATGTCCATTTTTTTTCCTGAAGCTAGTCAGAAATTAAATAATAAATAAAACCCATTGAAGCTTAAGTCTTTCTTTAATGTTTGTTAATAGGGTTCTTAAACTTCATTGAAATTGCATTCAATTCCACAAATAATTTATTTCTAACTAATGCAGTGATTATCCTGTGAAGGAATATAACTTAGATTATCATGGCACTATACAGCTATTTAAAAAATAACTTCATCTGTGAATTAGACAACACTGCAGTAGTGAAATGCTCATTTCAAACCCGAATGGCTAAAAATCTCTGGATTATCGTAATAGATTTTTTTTCAATCTCTGAAGGTTAAAAGAGACTATGGATTTAGAAAATCTTTTAAGGTATTTAATGAATAAACATAAAATATCATTCACACCCCTGTCAGATACTACCTCTATTAATATAGCTGGCTCTTGAAATGTGGAATTATTTTTGTGTTCCACTATCAATCCTGCATTTTTTTTTTTTGGCCTACATAATTATTACTTTCTCTGTAATTATCGTGCCATTTCATGGGGTTAGGAAAATTTAGCCATAGAAAAGTCTACACAGGTCATTCTGCTCATCTCTGTTCCTGTGCTGGATTGGTACCCAAGCATCATATTTATGGGATGACGATAAGAGTTGCATCCCTGCCTGGGAATTTAAGGCTGACAAAGAAGTTAGGTTATGTCTCAACCAGTTATGATGTGCTCCTGAGATAGCAACTTAGTACCAGAGATAAGTTGTATGGGTTACTTTTATTACTAGTTAACATATAGGAGCAAATGCTAATGAGTTGTCTCCAAGGAAGCAAATACAAAGAGTTATTGAACCAAAGATAATCATCACATCATCATCATTAGAATTTATTGATCACCCATTAGGTGATCTTATTTATATATCCTTATACTCATTTATTTTAATGCCTGTATCCCTCCCATTAGACGGTAAGCTCCTTGAGAGCTGGGGTCATGTCTACCTACTGACTCTACTGAACTCTCCCAAGTGTTTAGTACATTGCTCTGCACAAAGGAAGTATTCAATACCATAGATTTATTGATTGGGTGCAGAGCGTGTGAATATAGACTGCGAGTAGAAGAAATGATCCCTGTCCTAGAGGGATAATAATCTAATGGGAGAGGAAGGTCAACAAGGATAAAATACATACACTGGGAGTGAAAGAAGGGGAAAAAAGAAGAAGTGACTACATATGGGGATTACTGAAAGGGATAAATGAACAGATATTAGGTGCTAATGTCATTTAGGTGCTAAATGACATTTAATAGTTTTGTCAGCTAAATAGTTCTGTGAGCTGGTGAATTGCTTTGTGCATATTCATGAGGAGAGGGTGTCTACATGCTTGGATATTCCAAGCACTTAGATGCTAAGGGTGGATAATGGGATGACCTGATCAAGAAGGTGAGAGCCTGAAACGATTCTTGGAAGAAGTCATCTAGTTTCGTTAATTACATTAGATAGAAAATTCCATGCAGAGGGAAAGATTTATCAATCAATTAATGGCATTTATTGAATGCTTACTCTCTGCAGAGCACTGTACTAAGCACTTAGGGGAGTATTAAACAATAAAATTAGCAGATGCATTCCTGCTCATAACGTCCTTACAGTCTTCAGATTATACAGTATATAAACAACAAGTCAGAGGCAGGAGAATTGAGAGTTTGGTACTAATAATACTAATATGGTATTTGTTACATGCTTATTATGTGCCAGGCACTGAACCTAAGTGCTGGGGTGTATACAAACAAATTGGATTGAATACAGTCCCTGTCCCACATGGGGCCCACAGTCTTAATCCTCATTTTACAGATGAGGGAACTGAGGCATAGAGAAGTGAAGCGACTTGCCCAAAGCCACACAGCAGACAAGTGGCAGAGCCAGGAGTAAAACCCATGACCTTCTGACTCTCAGGCCCAGGTTTTCTCTGCTTAGAAATGAAAAGTGTGAACTAAGGTGTAGCAGGAGAAGCGAAGGGAAAGGTAAGAAGAGAATTGATTAACAACTTCAAATTCAATGGTTAGGAGTTTCTGGATAGCCATTAGTGGGTTTTGATGAAGGATGCTGAGCATTTTTGAGTAATGTTTTAGGATGAAGATTTAGGCAGTCAAATGCAGAATATATTGAAAAGGGAAGAAACTGGAGTCAAGAGGCCAGTAAAGTAATAGTCCAGCTAGGAAGTGATCAGACCTTGAATCTGTATGATAACCTACAAAAGTAGAGAAAAAAGGGGTGACCCAGGACACACTGACAAGGGACAGCTGGAAAGATTTAGAGATAGCAAGTGAAAAACAGGTTGGAGTCAAAGACAACACCATGGTTTGCCAGTTCTGGGGACAAGGAGGATGGTGATGATTGTAATGGGAAAAGTAGAGGAAGGAATGGGTTTAGGAAAGAAAATGAGTTCTCATTTTTTTCTGTTGTATTTGAGCAGCTGTTGTTTCATACAGGTGATTCCCCTGGAGGCATAAAAGAAATGCAGAATTATAGGGCAGTTGAGAGATTGGGGATGGTGAAATAGATTTGGGAGTCATTCACATAATAGAGGCCATGTGAGCGGGAGAGTTTCCTGAAAGAATGAGTGTAGAACAATTAGAATTGTGGTCCCAGAATGGAGCCTTGTGGAATACCCACTGTTAAAGGGTGAGATAGGGGAAAACACAAGATTTTCCCTGATTATAGTTTATTCCTGCTAAGGAATAATGATAAAACCAGCCTCCTCAAAAGACTGAACAGTCAAAATGACATTCCCTTCCATTTTTTTCCACATTAGCCTGTTTCCGATGGGATGTTTAAAGCAGTATAATTATGTATGTCGAAAATCAACAGTGCACTGAGGACTTCATGTGATTAGGCCACAATCACAAAAAAATTGCTTTGATTCTTCACCCCACTGGAGGAGTGGGCCAAATTTATTTGTACCTCATAAATAGAGTTTTAAGGCAAGAAAAGCTTTCAAGTAACTACTGCACACAACCCACTAATACCTGCCAATATAAGACACACTTAACATGCTACATTATAAAGAGATTTATAAATCATAACTGATCCATCCCTAAACAGATAGGAATGTATTAGTATTCATCTTTCCCAAATGTAGAATTTGATACAAAGGAAAGGAAGTGATTCTACCAAGGCTCAACTTTTTATGAACCAAAACAGGATTAACTCTCAAAAGCCCTGTGTCCAAGCCTATGTATCAGACCAGTTCTTTTTCTGGGTAGCTGCATTTTATTTTTCTTTTACTCAGATGCATGACCAGCTTTTGCATTTTCCAAAATGAGTCTCCTACATTGTTCTTACTTCCCATATTTCTAACCTCCTGAGGATACTATATTATTTTTATCTGGCCTCAATAAGATCATAATAACGCAATGCTAGCAGACAACACAATTTAGTAGCATCTGAAAAATTTAATTGCATTGTTTACCTCTCCTTCCAGATCATTAATAAAAATGCTTAATAACACAAGGGTATTTTTATCTGGTTAACTAATATGGAAAAAAATCAGAAAACAAATAAATATCAAAGCTGCAAAATGCCTAGTTGCTGTGCTTGGAATAAAATCTGTATCTGTGGGGCTGGCAGGTCTTTGACAGGAAAGTAGCTTGCGTTGATGTAAACAGAAGAATGTAGATGCTAAAAATAGAATTGGAATCATTACCAAGAAAGGAATAATTTCTTAAAATGGCAAACTTTAAGCACAGTAGTAACAACACTGCACTAAGCCAGATTCTTGCATTGTAAACTTTTCAAATGAAAATCCAGAATGCTTCAAGCCAGAGCCGAGACAATGAAAATCATTCTTCAGTGGGAAATGTTTTGAGGGATACCTTGAATCTACTGCAAGTTATGAACCACAGGACTAGGGGGACAACAAGCACTGGCAAAGGAGACTTTGGGAAGATGTATTAAAAGAGCAGTGGGTGATAAGGTAGAAGTCTCCAAGGTAGTTATCAAAGTAAATCTTCCTAAACCAGCACCAACTGAAAAAGAGCAAGATTTACTGCAGGCAGTCCCTGTCTCTAAAATCATAAATGGGTGCCATTAGCAGCACGTTGGGAACACCAGCACTCTCAGTAAGATGGGAGGCATTATTTTCTCATATTGATCCAGCATTCTCAGAGCAATTTGGCCTGGGTAATGACAGGAACATCTTGAAAAGGGAAGACAGTTTCAACCTTGGCAGAGGAAACATCATTGAGAGTGTCTAATGATGGCTTGGGCTAGGCTCAAGGTAGAATTTGAGGCCTATTTTCTTTGCTCTCTGCTTGTGCCTCCTCGTTGGTGCAAATATGACCAGATTGGGCTTCTGCTTCTTCTCTGGGGTCTGGAGGCAGTAAAGGATCCCAAAGGAGAAAGGCAGAGCAGAGGTTTCACAGACTGAAGCCCGTAGGCATTACTGATCTTGGAGGAGGACAGTTTGGGATAATTTATCTCTCCTCATTCTCAACATGAGGACAAAGCTACACTTCCTTGGGATCAAATTGGCTGCAAGAACTCGTGACTTATGAATCATAAGAGGAGAAATTTATGGAGTGGAAGTTCTGCATGAGGGAATAGAACCCAACTTAAAACAGTCTCCCTTCCACATATACCACTTCCAGACCAATAACGCACCTCCTTCTCCAAGCTATTAATAGGTGTTCAGGTCTCTTGCATCCTAGGAGCTGTGTCTCAGTTCTTCATTTATAAAATGGGGATAATATCACCTGTCTCTCCTTTCCTCACAGATAGTATTGGATCATTCTGATGATTCAGGGAATTGGAGGTCTCACTGATCCTCTTAACTACTAGCTCCCCATATTCACTAATTCTGCAGGTAAACAGGCTTCTTTGAAGAATATGTTTTGTAGGCTGTTCTAATGAATAAAACTGCCATTGCAAACACAATCACTGATGAAGGGATTGTTTAAAATGATATTTTTGTTCCCACTGGGCCATTACTAACACCTGCAGTTACAATAATTATTTAAAAAGTTCTTTTTTTAAAAAAGAATAAATAGCTAGCAATAGATCTAACTTGTTATGGTAAATTAACGTTTGTGGTTAATATGATCCCCACTGGCACTAAACATCTAGAATTAAAGCTTGTTATTTCTTTAAGGTGTGATATTTCATGGGATTTCATTATTTTGCTCAGATACAATTAAATAGGTCACAGAAGCCTTTGGACGGATAAGCCTGATTACATTTTAGCCTCCCCCAAAATTAGTCTTCAGTTAAAAATTGAGATAAATTTACTGTTCTTTTATGAAATATGAATAGAAAGACTGAGAATTAGTGAATACGAGGAGGAGGAGCCGTTGGCAGGTAGAATTTACAAGGAGTGACTACCCATATTGTTTATCATTATGTAATCATGGTAAAATGAAGGTACTGTAAAAATAACAATAATAATAATAATATTTATTAAGCACTTACTATGTGTCAAGCACAATGTTAAGCACTGAGGTATAAGATAGTTTTATCCATGTCCCACACAAGTCTCACAGTCTAAGAGATGGTCTCTTCCCCATTTTACAGAAGAAGAAAACAAGGCAAAGAGAAGTTAAGCAACCTGTTCACGGTCACACATCAGTCAAGTGCTAGAATAGGATGTGGACCTGAGTGTCCCGAATCCCAGTTCAGTGCTCTTGAATGAGAATGAGCTGATCATGCAATGGAGGAAACAAGACACAAAAAAGAATTTAAAACATGCTCTTTTCACTAGGTCATGCTATCTCAGGACTGACAAAAGTTTCAGGAAATCCAAGTTCATTTATCATACTAATGTTTAATCTACATCCACCACATATTTTTCCTAAGTATTGACCTTACCTTCCAATTCAGTTGAATGTGATAACATTTATCACCTACTGTGGCCATAGAATTGTACTGTTTGGGAAAGGGTAAAAGGTATAAGAAAAACTGCCCTTGCCGTAAAGGAGATAGTAATTAATGATAATTGTGGTTATTTGTTAAGCACTTACCCTGTGCCAAGCCCTCGAATAGAATCAAGATAACCGGCTCAGACAAGCACCTACCTACTTGGAGTTTGCAGCCTAAGGAGGAGGGAGGGCAGGTTATGAATCCCCATTTTAAAGATGAGGAAACTGAGGCACAGAGAATAATAATAATGATAATAATAATAATCATTAATCGTTTACTATGTGCCAATCTCTGGGGTAGCTACAAGGTAATGTGATCAGACTCAGTCCCTGTCCCACGTGGGGCTCACAGTCTGAGTGGGAGGGAGAACAGGAATTTCATCTCTATTTACAGATGAGGAAATTGATAGAGAGAGAAGTTAAGTGACGTGTTCCAGGTCACACAGCAGCCCGTTGGGAGAGCTGGGATTAGAACCCAGGTCCTCTGACTCCCAGGTCTGTGCTTTTTCCACAAGGCCATGTTACTTCCCATATAATGAGAAGTTTACAATCGGATCCTCAATAAGCTCTCTCCTGCCTACTTATACCTGCTCTTCTCCTATTATACCCCTGATCACACACTTCATTTTTCTCAAGCCAGCCTACTCACTATGTCTTGTTCTCATCTTTCTCACTGCTGACCTCTTGCTACCACCTAACTTTCTGCATGGCCCTTTTTCCCCTTTTACATCTGGAAGGCCACTGTTCTCCCTATCTTAATGGCCTTCCTGAAATCATATATCCTGCAGGAGATCTATTCAAAATTTATTCAGAATTTAGTTACATTCCTCAATTCCTCATGTTTTTAAAAATCATGTCGTGTCAATCATTGCTTCAGTGGCAGATAAGTAATTAGGAGGAAGATGGTTCACAAGAATTGAAATAGGACTTGACTTCTGGATACCAGTTGAAATTCAAGAAGTTTGTGATGGAAGAAAAAGCCTTCTAAAGCTTGCATGAAGCCATCAGTATTGATTTACACTTATCAGTAGGTTAAGGAAATCAACTTGCAATTACTTACAGTCAGTTCCCAATAAATTATACATTAAATAAATAAATCACTCTAATTGGATATTCTGCAATGCTAATGAACTACAGATAACCATATTGCCCTGCCTCTTGCCTTTTTGCTTGAAACAAGCTCTAGGAGGAATTCCTAGCAGAGCTGCATTGAACTTTAACCAATTCACAGCCTATTCTTCCATCACATTCTTTTCAAATTGGGCTCTCAAAGGTCAGGTTCTGGCAGGATTCTGGTAGGTAAATAAATGCACATGCATAGTTTATTATTAGCAAGAGAGACTGAAGCCACTTAGCAACCGATAAGCATATCCAATTCTATTCTCAAAGTCTGTCTCTATCCTATTAGGAGGATCAGGTTTAGTTCATTTTCCTACTCTTTCCTCCCTTCTTCTTCCCTTCATGTCTCCTTGGCTTCCCGATTGGTGAAAGCATAGTAAAATCAGTGGAAATGCTTGTTTCTCTTAGATAATCAGGACAAAAGAGAAATATCTCAATGTGTAGCAAATAAGGGAATCTCCATTAGGGTCCTTTTTACTGGAGGATTCCCACTGCATCTGCAGTCATGATTTCCAGGGATTCCCGGGGCTGTAGAAATGAAGATACACTAGAAAGAAACCAGGGCTATTGCTGTCTCCTCGACTGTAAGCCTATCAAAGGCAGGGGCCATATCTTTTCCTCTGTAACATGATTTCCAAGATACATGGCATCTAATAAACACTTGGCAAATGCTGCAGATAATGACATAGATAAATATTATGTCAGTCATCATTCTGTTCCTCTATGCCAACTTGTTTGCCTCCATAGGAAGCAGGTTATTGAACTGGCTGGACCAGTATTTTTGTATATTGTTTTTAATGAGTTCATTTAAGCAAAAAAAAGTTAGCTTTGTTTGGATATATCTTCTTAAACCTTGTCTTGCCTACAGTTAAGATAACTTACAGGGTTCTTTTTGATTTTACACAAGTAAAGACATTTTCAAATGTTAATTCTAAATTATTTTTGAATTATTGAACAAAGCTAACTTTTATGCAAAATATATATAGTGCTCTCCCAAGCTCTTAATACACTGCTCTGCATATGAACTCTCAATACATACAGTTGATATATATACACACATGTAAATATATAAATATATATATTTTTCTTTGAAAATTTTCCAAATCATGGTTGTGGAAAGAAAATTTAAAGGTTTAAATTGACGAGCTTTTACCGAGAAAATAAAGATTGAGAATGGCTTTGAAGAGTGGCATTGTCATTATAGAGTTGTTATATTGATTATTCATGATGGACACATAATTGTCCCGCTGGTTAGGCTCCTCTACTTTAAACATTTCGGAAAGGAGGGTATTGATGGCCTTTGCAACAAATGCTATTGGACTAAAACACATTCCCAGACTTACAAAAAATGCATTACCTATTTGACAATGCATTAAAAGGCAACAGGTGAGTCATTCTATAGCTTCAGAGGAATTGATTATCCTTCCTTGGTTTTGCTCCTCATCTGTCTTCTTTAATGTATTTCATCCTTGTTGATAGAACCCCGCCTTGGGAATTCCCTTTTTAGAACTTCACTCATTTCATCATTTCCTTCCAATGAAACTGCTGGATATATAGATTTCTTCTGTATGGATCGATTCAATAATACACGGTTGCCATGCATAAGTTCATATCTGCTTTGAACCTATTGATCAGTCCCGAGGAATCTACTACGACCTGAATCTGAACATCACAGCTTTGATGTCTGAATCCTGGGCTCAGACAAAATTGTGTTATGGACTTTTTTCATTTCAAATTTTGGGCTTAGGGTCTATGTGAGCTATGCTTACTTTCAGTTAACATTCCTGTCTCATATCACCCCATACGGGTCTCAACATTTTCACAGGTTTTTAATGTGGTTTCACCATCTCCTTCCATCGATCTCATCTATAATTGAACACAAAAAACAAGCCAGTTCTGACAGGTTATGCGGCATGACTAGTCATCTCGACATACCTACCTATAGTTTAGGATTTCACACAGGGATTATAGCTCTGTGCAGATTGAGTTTATAATTGAGCTTCTTCAATTAATTAGTTTTGGGTTTTGCAAAAAATTAAAAGATTATGACAAAGTGCTTGAAGCATGGTGAAAGTCCTATAATTATAATTGTCAAAGAAGGCGCAGGTGTGGAGTGGAAAGATAAAATATATTCTGTTTGGGAACATTTTACTGGATCTGTACTTTCAACTCAGATACTTTAGCAAAACAGACTGGAAAGGAACAAACTGCATGGCAAAATAACTCTGTAAACAACATTAAAACATCAAAACTAGAAAGCTAGAATTCCAGCCATTTGGGGATATAGGGATCTGGGTAGCAAAGCATGACTCTAAACAAGATCTTTGGGAAATTTGTTTTCCCATTTGTAAAGAGCAAACCACAAAAGGGCTCAGAAGTTGCTCTGGAGGTCACTCAAACCAAGTTCTTTGAAGTCTGATAGCACCTACAGTGATATTTGTTTATCCATCTTTTTGAACATGGGACAATATGGACATAGCACAGGGAATCTGAGAAACTGAAATTAATCTTGATGAGTCCACTCATCTATTCAGCCATCCATCTATCCACAGATCACTTCTCAATCGCTGCAATTATCCAGAAAAATAAGACCAGAAAAACTTCTTCATAAATATATGGTCCATATTGAGTGTTAGAGGGAAAGTCAGTGATACTGAACAAAATTTAGGAAGGTTAGACGGTACCTCCTTAACCAGCACCATGCCAAGGAAGCTAACTACCATTCTGCTTCTACGAGTGTCCTTTGGTGTCAGGGAAAGAATATTAAACCAGATGGATCGTTGGTTGGTCAGATTAGTCTAGTATGTCTTATATTCTTATTCTTAAGCAAAATCAAATTTAATATCATTAAAATGATGATTGGAGGACACAGGAAAGCTGTTTGCAGGAGAACGGCTTGGGCATGGATTTCTCAGCTACTGTGGCTTAAAGCCCTGATTATTATTCCCCACAGGAGCTAAAAGTTAGGATCTGTGGGGACTGCCAAACCTGTAATTAGCCTTTGGAAATGTTCGAATATTGGAGAGGCTGAAAGTGTTTGGTTCCAAAGATTGTCTCAGAGTAGGGGAATAATAATAATTATGGTCCTTGTTAAGGGCTTACTATGTGCCAAGCACTGTTGTAAGCACTGGGAAAGATACAAGTTAATTAGGTTCGACTCAGTCCCCGTTCCACATGGGGGTCACACATCCCCATTTTTACAGATGAGGTAACCGAGGCACAGACAAGTTTGACTTGCCCAAGGTCATGCAGCAGACACATGGTGGAGTCAGGATTAGAACCCAGGTCCTTCTGACTCCAGGCCTGTGCTCTATCCACTAAGCCAAGCTACTTCTCTAAGAAGAACTTCAAGGCTGCCCCCTTCTAGGACTGTTGACTCCCTTTGCTACCAAATCTTGTATTTTAAGCATTCGCAGTGTTTATGCCTGGTCTACAATTCATTTCTCTTTCCAAAATGATTATAGTCTCTCATCTACATTGTGAGCTGTTTGGGACCAAGGGACCATATCTGAATTTTAGCTTATTTGGCAGTAGTAGCTGTAAGAAGCAGCAGTATTTATTGTCTACTTGGGGCGGTGCATATCATATCTACTCTTTTGTATTGTAGTACTGTGCTCCGAACACAGTGTGTGCTCAGTAAATACTACCGATTGATCTATCTAACAATTGATACTAAGCATTTGGGAAATACAGCATAACCAAGTGACACACTCTTTGTCCTCAAGGAGCTTACGGTCTAATGGGGAAAACTAAGATTTTTACAACTAGTGAGGTCAAAAATAAATTGGACCCATATAGAGGACTGCTAAGATAGGCATAAATAAGTTCATAATGACTAGAACTTGCTGAAGGGAATATTGGCTCAAGGTTCTGGGAAATGAATCAGGGAAAGCCTATTGGAGGAGAAGCCATTTTCGGAAGTATTGGAATAAGAGGAGAGTTATGATCTGCCTGATTAGAGAAGCAGCGTGGCTCAGTGGGAAGAGGACGGGCTTGGGAGTCAGAGGTCATGGGTTCTAATCCCGTCTCCGCTGCTTGTCAGCTGTGTGACTTTGGGCACTTCATTTCCTCGCTTTTTAACATTCCTATCCTAGTCCACAGAGTAAGTGATGAGATAGAAGTCGGGTTCCTTATTGCTAGGAAACAAAGAAAGATTAACAGATGGAGGAAGCAGATACAATATTTGTGTTCACAAAACTACAATGAATTAATCCCATAGATCATGAGTGAAATCTATGATGAAATTAAGCAGAATAGATTTATTGGACTAGAAGAGATTTTCATTAAGAGGATGTACAATTTGGAAAGTTGTGAATAAGGATATAGATTTATCAACAGTATTAGCTTTGGAATAATTGTCAGACTAAAGGACGGTACTGAACAACATCAGGTCAAGACAAATACAATTTGACAGCCTCCACCATCAGATACTTGAAATGGTTATGATCTCTATTGATTAAACTTAGAAAAAAATGGGCCGTCTGCAGGTCTATTTTTATGTAGGACATTTGATATTGATTTAATGGCCTGGAAATATGTTTCTTAAAATATATAATGAATCACCACTAGTTTCTTCATCACTTTATTTTATTTTACAAATTTAATATTCCTTAATGCAGATTTTTAGCAGTACATTCTTGGATAGTACATTATTTTCCTTCTTTCTTTATGACCTTCCTGATTTTGTACATTTAGTTTTTTGCTTATATTTTACAAACTGTGGAGAGTCATTGGCCCCAACTACAATATTTTGGCCTTCTACTTGGGGAAAGTGTACATAGGGAGAGAGAGGAAATGATGATTTGGCAGAGGTTAAAGCAGCAAGAGAAGTGGAAGCATTCTGATTTCCAGCCCACCTCATTATTCACAACAATACAAGGCATTTCAAATGAGATGTTTGTCTGTTCAGTTTTTGGCAACCTCCTCCTTTATTCTTTCTGTGCATGTTTTCCATTTTGGAATAAATGAATACAATGAGACTCCTAACAGTTCCTTTGGTTTATTGTTTCTAGTTTTTGTGATGGTTATTTTCTTGGTTGAATGGATAAATCTAATGATAGTTAATGAGGATCCTCTTCCTTTGTTATTTTTCAGATTTTTGTATTTTTTTCTCCCCGTCTTTTCTTTTAAATTATTTTTCTTTCCTCTATAGGGAGATCAAGCCCAACTATTTAGATTCTTTTTGTTTATTTCCAATTTTAGCTTTAGTGCAACTGGCAGCCATTGTGCTAGTGATGACATAATGAGGATTTCTTGACTGATCAATCTACAGGTATGAATCCTTCACAGCTGAAATGCCAGGAATTGAAAACCATGTCTCATTTATTTGATAGCTTCTCTAACTGCTGTGCTCCCAGAGAAAAGACAAGGGGTTGATATTTCTTTATAAATGGAGAGAGTAAATGATACCACCCTTCTAGTATTACTATTGCTTCTCTAAATAAAAAATAGCAATAATAATAACTGGGCATCTGTTAAGCTCTTACTATGTGCCTAGCACTGTACTAAGTTTTGGGGTAGATACAATATGAACAGATCATTTGCAGTTCCTGTTCCATATAGGGCTCACAGTCTAAGAGGAAGGTCCTTCATCCTCATTTTTACAGATGATGAAACTGAGGCACAGAGAAGTTAAGTGACTTGTCCGAGATCACCCAGCAGAGAAGGTCAGCGTCAAGGGGGAGGGACAGCAGGAAAAAATACCTGCAGCTCCTTGCCAGACTCCAAGCAGTACTGCCTAGGCCAAGGAATCCTCTCTGGTCCGCCTCCATTAAAGTGCCATCGCAGCAGACTTCACTCTATGACTAATAGAGGTAGGCGGGGCCATGTTGGCTCATAGTTCAATCTCTTTACCTTGGGGTCGGTCGAACTGATAGGGCAGCCAGACAAATTTATAAGCCAATCAAAACACCTCTTATTCAAATTATACCCTCATCATGGACCTTCCTAATCCCTGGGGGAGGCACTGTTGTGGGAAGGGGAAGGAAGGGGACTCCTGACCAGCTTGGTGGTTCTTCAGTGTGGGAGACACAATCTTCCTTAATTCAGCATAATAAGGAGGGAGTTCAGGGAGCCCATGTAAAACTGTGAAGCTGTAGGGATGTGACACTGCATTCCCGGAACCAGGGGTAAGACAATCAGGCTCAGACAACAAGCGGTTGAGGACCAAATGGCCTTGACAAAAGTTTACCATTGGTGGAATTTCTGCTTTGACCATTATTCTCCAGCAAGAAAAGGGCAAAGCACAAATAATACTACTACTAGAAACTGTGGTATTTGTTAAACGCTTACTATGTACCAGGCACTGCACTAAACCCTGGGGTGGATACAAGCAAATCCAGTTGGACGGAGTAAAAAACTGCCGCCTTACTCATCCAAGAATCAAATCCAACTGTGGTGAAGAGAGTCAAACTCTTGCTCTCCTGTTGGAGTCATCACTTATGTCCAAGGTGCAGTGAGACTCATTGGTGTCCAAAGAGCAGGAAGGAAACGCTTCTAAGAGGAGGAGCAAAATCAATTCATAGCAGTTGCCAGTGACCAGCGCCAGCATTCTGTCCCATATTTCCTTCACACTGAAATGCAGGTTGGTTATTTGGATACTGCCAAATCCTGTCGAATAACTCATACTTTGTCCCAATGTTTTGGAAGAAAAAAAAATCGTAGTTTGTGATCTGAGGTTTGCTTATTTCTACATTGAATGTTAAATTTGTTGATTGCAGGTAATTTACATTTTCTTTCATTTGTATACTAAATTAGGAGCCAGGTGCTAAAGAAGAAAAGGTGGTGAGGATGATGATGATGATTATGATGATGATGGTGGTGGTGGTGGTGAACATGATTAGGAAAGGAAACAGTGATATTCATCCCTTCAATCGCATTTATTGAGTGCTTACTGGGTGCAGAGCTTTGTACTAAGCGCTTATGGTAGAGTGATGTATAGTATGCTTTGCAATATCAATCTTTTCAGGGCCATGAACGGAGGTCTTATATCCCTCTTTCTGGCTCTCATCACAAGTTCTCGGATATCACCCATCTAGGGGACCCATAGGCTGATGACTGCACTCTAGAAGGTTGCCAGGCAGATGGTGGTTATAACCAATCAATCAATGGCATTTATTGAGCGCTTATTCTGTGCAGCACACTCTACTAAGTATTTGGGAGAGTACAATATAACAGAGTTAATAGACACATTCCCTGCCCACATAGGACTGACCCCACTCAGGAAAACATTATCTAGCAGCACGGCCAGTGGAATGAGCATGAGAATATATAGTCCAACTATATATTCTAAATCCCTGGAATGAATCTTTATTTATTTATAGACCCTCTAATTTAACTGTGAAGGCTATTATTTATCTTGAGGCAGTTGGATCTTATTATACCACCCGGGAAAATATTTATTAGTGGATCTCGATAATGTAATTCCCCTTCACAGATAGAACAGTTTCACCAGAAAAATGATCTATCCTCACCTAGAGGCCCAATTTGATTCCATTTTTCAAATAATTTTTCAAATTATCATCTATGCATACATATATGCACAATATTATTCCATACAACTAAATAATGATTAAATAATTTGAGGAATGCGATTCTCGGTTTTATGCCCATGAAGAATTTAGACCAGAATAATGTTGGTCTCCAGAGAATCATAAATCACAGAACATTATGCGTTCTGTTTATATTTTTAAGAATTGTTATAGATTCATTATTTTGAATGGGTTTCAGTGAAGAAAACCCAGGCGACCAGACCAAATTCAGTCCAGTTCGATTTAGAGCTTTTGGGCGCAATACTGTTGTTACAGTACCCCTGGCTACTTTCATTCCAGTTGCTGCACTCTGTCTTTGTTTTAATAGTTATACATTATTAAGAAGGACAATCGCTGGAATCCATTTCAAGGTGATGTGGATTCAGCCTGGCCTATCTTTCTCCCTCTTGCAAGAAAATTAACCAAATAGCAAGGAGTCCTTTATCTATCCAGTGCAGACTTCATTAATTAATCCTTTTTATCTGTGACAGTTAAAGGTAAATCTCAGGCTAGAATTTCGTGCCTCCTTGAAATGATTTCTGGCTCAACCCTAACCCACCAAAGGCGATTTCTCCTCCATGTGTTATCTTTTGTCAACCATGTTCATATTAAATCAAATGGCATTGGACCATGCCTTGCATTGCATTGAATTTTATAAGATAACCATTTTAGATAAATATTTTGTATTATTAGCTTAATATTTTTTAGAGTGACAGAAGAAAAATAGAGTATCTGCCGAATACTCCTGATTTACATAATAGTGGAAGGTGGAATTCATATGCCATTATCAGTAGAAATTTTCTGCATCACTAAGAACATAGTTTAAAGTATAATGCCTCCTGAACAAGTCAGAAGCTTTTTCATAAGAAACAATTTGGGCTGTATATCATGTTCCTTCTGCACCACACTTCTCTTCCCTGTTTCTCGACTCCGGGGTACATTTGGAACAAAAAGGAATTTGGTTTCTTACTAGCCATGTTGGCTAGTCCCTTATTGGAAAACGCAAGCCATTTATCTGATCGCCTGCAATGGAAACAATTATTATGATACATATTAAACAGAGGCAAGAGAGGAAGAGAAGGGCCGCCTTGTTTACAAATACAATGTATCTTGAATGCTTTTGACGAGGCATCGGATGCTCATTCTTTAACTCACCTGCTTTTTCAGGTATAACCGTAGGCTCTACCTAATACCTGTCAAGCCCCTGTAATGGGAAAACATTCAACTTACATGGATATTTGCCCACTTCTACTCACTTTTAACAAAAAGTGACAAGCATGTCACAATTCATCAGGTCACAGCATGTTGAGCTGCAAGACAACACTGAAAGAAAGATAACCCGGTTCAGAACAAAGTATCTCCTGTGGAAGTACAAATATAAGAAGACTGGCTCTGAATGGAGAAAGAAGGTCCAACTAATCTACCAATAGCTTGTTCTGCTCCCTCTATCTTGAAAGTCAGGATGGGTTCCTGGGGGTTGCTGATGATTGCAGACTCTACCTCTTGGTTGTCTTGTCAGTTTATTTTGGGTCTTTAAAATGCAACTTGTTTATTTCTGATCCCCGGCATACAGCGGTGTTTGCATAAAGAATTGAAGATGTTCCATTTGGAAGATAAACAGATGTTCACATAATGAATTGAAAAATCATTTAAAAAAGATAAACATGATTAGTTATGCCAATACTTTGTTTTGAGAAAGAGGCTGCCTTCTGAGATTCTCGAGGAATTAGCATCAATGCACATTCCATAACAGCAGGGCCCAAAGTCTTTTACAACCAGGAAGGTCACTTGAAAGTCACTGGTCATTGTAGAGGACAATTAAATCATTTTAGTTCATTGTATTGATTTTGTGCACTGCACAGTATAAGGACGTTATATTATGAAAATTTAGTGCACTACAATGGGGTCCCAAGGACTTTAAACTTCAAGATTCTATTTCTTGTCTATGTTTCCACTGTTGGAAAATGCACTGTCAGGTATCAGACTTCTGCGGCTGTTGTGATTTCTGAAATGCTGCAAATATATCCCTATGTCCTGAGGAACTGGTTCTATGCTCATCTCCCACCGGGTACTGACAGATTCAACCTCCCGTATCTTTATTGCAGAAACCGATTTCCCTATACTAGTAAATTTTACTGGTGAACTAGTCAAAGGAGAATTTTCGACAGATTTCTAGGTTAAGATTTCAAATGAAGCTGAGTGGGGTTACTGGAACAGATCCTACACAAAATGCCTGGGAGTACTATACATGAAATCTTGAGTAGTTGAAGAATTAGAAGAAGGACGGGGAAAATGAGGTAACCAAGTGACTTTTTTTAACAGAAGAATAAATTACTAACCAACATACTAGCCCTTAATTTTGTGGTTGTATGGAAGTTCTTTTCTCCATTATCACCCAGCTATTCATTACTTGATGTGCCGATGTCTGTTGCAATGTTTCCTGTGGGAGAACTGTGTCTTAATATTTTAGCAACAGCACAACCATGTAATTATCTGTAAATAATTTAGCATGTATTTCACCCACATGGAAGCGATCCAATTAGCTGAAGGGAAAAAAAAGCATTTCCAGTGAAATTATAAGCAATTCGCAATATGGTTTTACTTTTTTAGATCTTCAGGACTGGCTAATATAAAATATTTTCTTTCTAAAATTTGTGGTAGAATCAGAAGGCATTCTTGAATTGCATTTATTAATTTTCCCCATTTTTGTAATATGTGGTATAAGACTAGAATGGAATACGTGGTATTTGATGGTTAATAAGAACTGCACAAAAATTAAGAATATAAGAAATGTCATTCTGGGCCAGTCCAGTGATCCATCCAGCAGGACGGGTTCTAATCCCGGCTCTGCCACTTGTCTGCTGTGTGACCTTGGGCAAGCCACTTAACTTCCCTGTGCCTCGGTTACCTCATCTGGAAAATGGAGATTAAAACTGTGAGCCCCACCTGGGACAATCTGATTAGCTTGTATCCACCCCAGCGCTGAGAACAGTGCTTGGCACATAGTAAGTGCTTAACAAATACCATTATTATTATTATGTTCTGTGTCTAACAATAGCTCCCAAGAATGCTTGGAGGGAGAGTGCGATTGTTGTCCTCCTTCACGTCTGTTGTTATGATTAAGAATGTACCAATATCCACAACCTTCTCCTTTAGTAAGCCATTACAGACCTCTCATTTTTTAACTAATCCAATCTTTCCTGACTCTCTTGATGTTGTCAGGTAACAAAATTTCCTATCATAACCAACACCGTACTCCAGTGGGGAGAATACTTCCTTGGGTTGCTTTTTATTCTACACCCTTTAAGCATCAGTGGGTTCCTCTCATTCTGTTATTGAGAGATAACAACGTCCCTCAATAATAATATTTCCCAATCTAGATGGTAAACTCCTTGAAGGCAGGGGTCATGCCTATTCTATTGTATGCTCCCAAATACAATCTATTGAGCACAATAAGTGCTCAATAAATACTACTGATGGTTTGACTGAGGGCTTTGACAAAGAATAAATTTGGGATCACCATGTCCATGGCTTTCATATTGCATAAATTTTCAATCAGGTTTCCCTTCAGCCTTTGTATACTCTATTGCGGTGTCATAACATTTTTAGTCTAACCTCACCTGGTAGGTTTTCCATCCCTTGATCGTCTTGGTTGCCCTCTTGTTTACTTATTCCAGCCCTATTATATCTTAATCTGCAGCAAGCAGAATGACATGCTTTATAACAAGTCGAATGGACTATGATGTCACATGGTGACTAAATGAAGTCTTTTATATATCTTATTTGATAAGGCCCATCTTTTTCTTATTGACCACTCTGGTTGATGAGCTGATAATTTGCAGGAATAGTCAATAATGACTTCAAGACTGCAATTTGTGATTGACAATCCAGAGGCCATTACCTCACTGTTGCGGTTTGGATGATTTCCCCTTGGTGCATCACCTTACTTATGCTTTCTCTGAGACTCATCTGCCACTTTTCTGCCCACTCACTCAGCTTTATGAGATCTCCCTGCCGTTTAGCCCCATCTGCCCGGCATTTCACCACCTGGAAGAGCTTTGTATCATCTGTGAATTTTCAGATTTGGCTGTGCACTCCCTCCAGATCTTTTATGAAGCTGCTAAATTAAATCGTTCTTAGCACCAATCCCTAAGAGTTCTCACAATTTACCCTTCAGCCTCTCCAAAAGTGGCCATTTATACTTGCCCTTTCACTTGAACCAAATTTCTAATTCATGAACCTGCCCTCCAGTTCCATGATAACTCAGCTTTTGGAAAACATTTAATGTGGAGCTTTGTCAAAGGCTTGATGAAAATGTAAATATATATTGGCTACTGAATTCCCTCTATTGTTATTGACTCCTCTGAAAAACAAAAGCCACAAGAAACAGTGTGGCCTAGTGAAAAGTGGTGTGGCCTATTGGGTAGAGCGTGGGCCTGGGAGTCAGAAGGACCTGGGTTCTAATCCTGGCTCCACCACTTGTCTGCTGTGTGATCTTGGGCAAGTCACTTAACTTCTCTATGTCTCAGTTACCTCATTGTAAAATGGGGATTAAGACTGTGAGCCCCATGTGGAACAACCTGATTAGTGTCTGTCTACCGAAGCGCTTAGTCCAGTGTCCTGGCACATAGTAAGAGCTCAACAAATACAATTAAAAAATGGCAAAACATGCTCTTCATTCTCCCTTTTGGCCCAAACAATTCTCTGTTTGACCCTGACTTGCCACTTTCTAGGGGCTTTCCCTTCTCTTCACTTGGGATCGTCTATGATTTTTCTCTACCTTGTGCCTCTAGATTCAAGTAGGAGTTCTTACACTTTTCTTGATTTGATCACTGCACTTTTTAAAAAAGACACAAAGTGTTATAAGTTAATCATTTAAGTACATTTCCCCCATGTTTATTTGTTGAAGTTGAAAGTTGCACTCAATTTTTAAGCTTTAGTTTCTTTTCTCATTTAGAAGTGATAATGCTAATAATTGTAAGTGAAGCGGAGATGAGTTAAACCCAGTTGGACTGAAAATTACTTTACTGGGAGCGTGTTTATTTGCCTAAGAGGTTTTAAAGGATTCGGTTGAGTGTTAAACACAGAAACAAAGCTACCATCAGAATACTCTGTTCATTTCAAAGTGTGATTGTTTCTCAAACCTTCAACAAGGGTTCAAATTCATTTCTCTACTCTCTACCCCACTCAGCATTTTCAAATGTCATTTGTACCAGTGTACAGTTTGACTACAACACATAGGTTTTCAGTTAAGATTTATTTTTACTTGGGTGAGGTATTTCTAAAATGACCATGACATAGGGTGCTGCCTGAATTTGTTGAAGATGTAATCACTGTGCCACGTCAATGTTGATAGGCTGATGTGTCTGAAGCACACTACCTGTGATTTGCTTCCTGGTCTTGTATGAAATAATTAAATTGATTAAGAAAATCTTGTAACTGAGGTCTGTTTAGGTCTTTTCTTCCATGGCTGTCATATAAACAATTACATATTTCCCATGAAAATTATCCGGGTTTAAATTTGATTTGCTCAATAAAGAGACCCAGAGCCCCCCATTGTGCAGATGAGACAACTTTTTGAAGTCTCAGTAACCTTTTCAGGCCAGTTTCTGAGCACGGAGGAGCTTCAACTCTGGAGGAGAAAGATCATTGTGAATTCCAGAGTATTCCAAGTTCTTATATTGTAGTGTAATCATGTGCAGGATTATAATCTAGGCCCTCTTGAGTTATCCAAGATAAACACTAGTCAAAGATCAGAACTTCAAAAGGAATCTTCTTTTATCTGGTCCTTTTCATCTTTCGGATCTCAGAGCACACACTGCCATTTTGTGATTAGCCATCAAATGGCACCTTAAGGAAAGTGATATATTTGGGTTTCTATAGTCTGGAACAATCAAAGTCTGAAATTAAAGTGACTTGGATACGTCCCAGGAAGAAAATAGTGAAGCAGAAATAAGGCTATTTGAGTTTTCACTCACTGTCCTTATTCTAACCATTGTAGCAAATAATCTTCCCTCCCTTCCTTTGATTCTCATTTGTTCAATTTCCTTTTTGGTTATTTTCTCATTTTACTTATTACATTAAATCAAAGTAACATGATACTCCTTTGGGAAATCAGCATTCTGCTTCCCGAGACAAAAATGTAAAAAAAAAAAATCTTTTGACAAAACTGCTGAGCTACGTGTAGGACTCTAGACATTAGGGGTAGCATTTCTTTCAAAATGGCACTGCACCTGAGAGCTTTTATAATCTTAATAATCACTGTGGTATTTGTTGAGCACTTACTATGGGCCAAGCTCTGTACTGGGCAATGGGATGGTTACATGAAAATCAGGTTGGACACAGCCCCTGTGAGCTTAGGGGTACATCCTTGGGGATGCTTTGCAAGACATTTTATGGGAAACCTGTAAATGTTTAGTCCATTAACATACATAAGTGTACTATGTAGGATATTTTTTGTAAAATCGGCAAAACTGAGGTCATGTCTTAAAGATCTGGGGATATTTTTGAAATGAAGCCTTTAAGGATCAACTTGCATTTTGATAACTGAACTAGTTTAAGATACAGAACCTACTCTTAAAGTTATTCTTATCTTGGGTATTGCCTGTTGTTTTCCCCATCCCTTTGATCTTACACCTTTCAGGGAAACTCTATCTACTCTTCTGGCTGGAAACTTTTCTCTCTCCAGCAGTCTGACTAGGTCATTGATTATTTATAACTCTTAATGCAGAAAGTAGAATCGCAGGATTGATATGACATGCTGTATATGATGGATTATTGCTTCTGCTCCAGGCAACTGGCCTTTCAAGCCACTAAACTTCCCCATTCAACCAAGAATTATTTAGGAAATTACATTAAACCATTTCACTCACCTACCAGTGAAATCTGTTCGTGATTATGATGGAAATGCGATGTTACAAGAGCAGAACCCTGCTATGGGCATTCATTCCATAGCCTTCTGGGTAGTGTCTAATGGGTACCAACACCACCTAGAAAGCTGATGGAAGATCCATTCCTGTGTAAATCAGGCTGCTGTTCATTACAAGCCACTGAGTTGAAGTTGATTAGACCTCAAAGGAAGAATAGAGATTTGGATGGAAATTTCTTTCTCACTGCCAGCTTATCAGAACCGTTCAAAAGTAGTTTCCTTACACAATCCGTGCGATTTAGAAAGACCTTTTGTGAGCCAGATGAAAATGAGCGTGCGGAGGACTTAATGAATTATGGTACTGAACGTGCGTTATGTACGCCGTGTGGTATGTTTGTGCGTTTTAAACTCAGCCTTGCACATTCTCCTGGGGTCACCCCTTCAACATCACTTCTTTGGCCTGGATTTAGTTGAATCAATCCTAATTGCAATTCTGCACAGGTCTCGTTCTCTGTAGAGATTGCAGATGAATGACAGTGCAGTGGCAGGAAAGATAAATATGCTGGCAAATAAGATCCAACTCTCCACAGAGGATGGAATAAATTACTTTACCAATAGAGTGAAAGTAATATGTTGGAGAAAGAAACTGAAATCGAAGCTAGTTTAATACCAGGTTGGTTAAAGTTTAAAAAGAAAACATTTTAGTTGGCGTTAAATTCTGCCGGTGATTCATTTGTACTTCGACCACTTTTCATTGTTCTGGATCATGAATGATTACTGCAAACACTAATTTCATTTATGCAGATGACAGCTTGCACAATTTGAATTCATGCAGCATTTCTGTGTAGCTGAAGGCCCAGTGGTAGTTGTGGTGTAGCATATTGATTAGTAATTTGATAAATACACAAAATGGCACATTGAGCTTTAGGTGCTTCATGCAAAATGTATTTAAAGGACCTCGGCTAATTAGAGTGTATAGCTGGGAGGCACAGCCATACGAATGAGAACCGCCGTTGGTAACTGCCAAGATTTATGTTGCTTTTATGACAGCCAAATCCCAATATAAGGCAAGAAAAAGGAGCAACCATCGATTTAGAGAGAAACAATCACTGGCAAATCTTCTCATTTTCGGTTATAAGGATTGTAGCATGTAGGACATAAGATTAGTTCACCGGGTCAACGAGAAAATTTATTCACACACTGGGAGCTGCTGATAAATAGACTTATATTAGGAAGGAAACGATGCAGTTATGAGACGAATACCAAACGCCCTTAATCTAGAAAACGTTATTGTACTCCGGTCTTAAATAATATTAATTCTGTTTACATTTGGAATCAGCATGGGTAAGGAATGGTAGAACCATTAATCATTTTAAATATTCACTTTTTTCTTTTAATTTTCGAGGGCTATATAAATGGGCCGTGCCGCAGCAGAGAGAAGGATAATACATCGCCCATACAGTCCGTGAAGCTAAGTCTATCACAGCAGCCTGAGTTATGTCTTATTATTGCTGCTCGAGGTAAATGTATGGGACTTCACTGCTGATGCTTATACTGAGACTATTCTCTTTTTAAGCAGACAGTTGATTCAGAAAGGTTGAGTCGCAATCCCCCAAGTAGAGTCTTTAAAATTGGGAAAGCTAGAAAATAATTTTAAAGCTCTTAGCCTCAACATTTAATTATTTTACTCAGCGTGAACTGAAAATAAAACTGACACCTCGTCAAAAAACGGCTGAGATTTATCCCGGCCATAGAGCCGGAGATTTCTAGGAGGCGTGTAGGCCCCCCTGATTTTAAAGGAACTTTGCACCAAGGAAGCAATGTTAGGAAGTTTTGAGGGTTTGACACTAGGGTATAAATATTCCAGGACTGCTAAATTGAGTTAACGCCCAAGGAGGTTACCTTGGAAAAACATTAACGACCCCTGGTCTGACCCCAGATAATAATAATTCTGGTATTTTTTAAGATAGTACTATGTGCCAAGCACTGGGATAGATACAATGCAATCAGGTCAGACACAGTCCCTGTCCCACAGGGGGCTCACAATAAGTAACAATAATAATAATAACTACGGTATTTGTTAAGTGCTTACTATGTGCAGAGCACTGTTCTAAGTGCTGGGTAGATATGGGATAATCAGATTGTCCCACATGGGACTCACATTTTTTTTTTTTAATTCCCATTTTCGCAGATGAGGTAACTGAGGCACAGAGAAGTGAAGGTCACACTGCAGACACGTGGCAGAGCCGGCATTAGAACCCACAACCTCTGACTCCCAAGCCCGGGCTCTTTCCACTAAGCCACGCTGCTTCTCTAATGGACCAGTAATGGAACAGCTACTGAATCCCTATTTTACCGAAGAGGAAATAAAGGCCCAGGGAGGGTGAGTGAATTGCTCAAAGTCACCCAGCAGGCAAATGGCAGAGCTGGGATTAGAATCCAGGTCCTCTGACTCCCGGGCCTGTGGTCTTCACACCAGCCCAAATTACATCTACAGTTGCAACTCCATGGCACCTCAGGAAGCCAAGCTCAACTGAACCGCCCTCTAACCTGTTGTGGGCAGGGATCATACCTAACAACTCTGTTATAGTGTACTCTTCCAAGTGCTTAGTGCTCTCGACATCCAGCCCACCGCTTAGTCTAGTGCTCGGCACACAGTAAGCACTAAACAAATACCATAATTATTGATAAATGCTCTTGATTGATTGAATCATCTTCAGATATGGTATCCCCAGGAATTGCAAATTCACCAGGGGTGAGGGAATTTGAGGGTCAGTTAGTCTGGCAGGTCAGTTGGCAGAGCTGCCAAAGTATATGACAGCTTCAAACTCAAACAGAAACTCCTTACCATCAACTTGAAGCACTCAGTCATCTCCACCTCACTAATTTCCTATTACAATCCGGCCTGTACAATTCACTCCTCTGAAGCAGCGTGGCTCAGTGGCAAGAGCCCGAGCTTGGGAGTCAGAGTTCATGGGTTCTAATCCCAACTCCACCACGTGTCAGCTGGGTGACTTTGGGCCAGTCACTTCACATCTCTGTGCCTCAGTTCCCTCATCTGTAAAATGGGGATGATGACTGTGAGCCCCACGTGGGACAACCTGATCACCTAATCTCCCCCCATTGCTTAGAACAGTGCTCTGCACCTAGTAAGCGCTTAACAAATACCATTATTATCAATACTACCTTGCTCATTATCTCAATCTCGTGTATCTTGCCACGAAACTCCTTGCTCTCCCTCTGCCCTGGAACTCCCTCTCCTTTCATATAGAAGAGACCACCACTCTCTTCTTCACATCTTCAAAGTCTTACTAAAATCATATTTCCTCCAAGAGGCCTTCCCTGACAAAGCCCTCATTACCCCTTCTCTCTCACCCTTCTGCTTTGCCTATGAACTTGGACCTGTTCCCTTCAAGCCCTTGATATCCACCCCATCCTCAGACCCACAGCATTAAATATACACTGATACTTTTTTTAATGTCCGTCTCCCCCTCTAGACTGTAAGCTCACTGTGGAGGGGAATGTGCCTACCGACTTTATTTTATTGTACTCTCCAAGAGCACTAGCTTCGCTTAGTGGTTAGACCACTGGCCTGGGAGTTAGAAGGTCATGGGTTCTAATCCCAGCTCTGCCACTTCTCTGCTGTGTGGCCTGAGGCAAGACACTTCACTTCTTTGTGCCTCAGTTACCTAATCTGTAAAATGGGGATTAAGACTGTGAGCCCCCATGAGGGACAGGGACTGTGTCCAACCTGATCTGCTTATATCCACCCTATCACTTAGTAATAATAATGATGAAGGTATTTGTTAAGTGCTTACTATGTGCAAAGCACTGTCCTAAGCGCTGGGAGGGGGCGATACAAGGTGATCAGTTTGCACCACGTGGAGCTCCCAGTCTTAATCCCCATTTTACAGGTGAGGTAACTGAGGCACAGAGAAATTAAGTAACTCGCCCAAAGTCACACAGCTGATAAGCGACAGAGCTGGGATTAGAACCCACCACCTCTGACTCCCAAGCCCGAGATCACCAAGCTCAAAGTACAGTGCTCTGTACATAGTGGGCACTTAGTAAGCACTCAATAAATGCCACTGATTGAATGATTAATCCTAACACTGCCACTTGTTTGCTGTGTGACCTCGACCAAGTCGCTTAACTTCTCTTTGCCTTAATTACCTCATCTGTAAATTGAGGATTAAGACTGTGAGTCCCATTTGGGACATGGACTATGTCCAACCTGATTTGCTTGAATCTATCCCAGGGCTTAGTATAGTGGCTGGCACATAGTAACCACTGAACAGATAGCATAATAAAGTGCTTCTTTCACTGCTCTGCACACAGTAAAGGTGCAGGAAATACAATTGAAATATTGGACTATCAGGCTCATATCAGTCTATTCTGATTTTCCCGTCCTTCAAATACTTGTTCATTTGGGCTAGCTACCTACATGGTCCCTGGAAGGATTTAGGTTATGTCAGATACGAGCTTTCTGTCTTTCTGCAGTCACTCTTCTCATCTCGGAACACCAGGACAATTTCACACAGCTGACAGGAACTCTTTCGGTTTGGTATGTGTGTGGAGAAGGATGACACTGAAAAAAATCACAGTTCTCAAAAAAAAGTTTCAAATAAAGCAGGCTTTAAAAAAAGGTTTCAGAACTTTGATTTCTCTTTCCAAGGAATGATTCCTCCAAAATGAAGAAATTTAGGTTGGCCCCTCTGAGGTGTTCTGGTATCAGTTTCCTCATCTGTAAAATGGGAATTAACTGTGAGCCTCACGTGGGACAACCTGATTACCTTGTATCTCCCCCAGAGCTTAGAACAGTGCTCTGCACATAGTAAGTGCTTAACAAATGCCAACATTATTATTACCACCTTGATTGCCTTCTTTAAAAGTATTTCTGAATTGCAGGGAACTGTGTGGGAATTATTTTCATTAAATTGATCATTAGGGTATTTATTGTGCCCTATTTCAAGCCCATAATTTAATAATTCTGTTACTATCAGTATCAGCAGCACTGATCAATCCCCTACATTGGGCAGAATATGTATTTGAAGGATTTACCCAATAAGTACATTTAATAAAATGTAATTCACACCCTCATGGAATGTATAATCTAATGGGGAAAAACACTCATAAAATAACCTGTACAAAATAGTTTCAAGAATGAGCAAGTCAAGATGAAGAATAGCCTAATGGAAAGAGCATGGGTCTGGGAGTCAAAAGAACTAGATTCTAATCTGAGGTCCAACATTTGGGATGCTGGATGATCTTCAGCAAATCACTTAAAGTCTCTGTTCCTCAGTTCCTGTAAACTGGGAATAAGATATCCATTCTTGCTCCCTCTAAGACTGGGTCCAACATAAATATCTTCAACCTATGCCATTGCTTGGTAGTAATAGCAATAATATCTACTAAGTGCTTACTGCATACTGAGCACTGTACTAACTGCAGAGAGGGAAAACGTATGTATGGAATTGGACATGGTCTCTATCTTTGGGGGGCTCATCAAAGTGTTTGACCCTAGAAAATAAATTATTAATAAATATGATAATGGTGATGATGAGGAAAAAGCCTGCTAGTGATGCTTCGGGTGACCTTTGGGCACTTGAGATTCTTCCTACCCTCCAGCCCACAGCACTTATGGATATATCTTTAAATTATATATTACAAATATTTATTTATACTATTGTCTGTCTACCCCTCTGAGACTGTATATGGTGGTCCAGAGAACATGTCTGCAAACTCTTTTGTATTGTACTCTCCCAAGCACTTAGGACAGTGCTCTGCACATAGTAAGTGCTCAGTCAATACCACTGATTGATTGATTGATTAATTCTGGAAGTCTTAAGGGAAATAAACAGCTTTCCCTGACAAAAATTCTTCAATTTCATCCTTACCCATTCTTTTCCAATTTATGGAAGAATGATTAAAATAGGGCTATTGTTTAGAAAGCATAAATTGGCCTTCAAATTGGCACTGTGGGCTGGGTGGACAGGCGCTGTGGCTTAACCGTCTGCCTGTCATGACCGGTCCCAGACCCAGAGGGTTTGTTAGTGTGTGGACATGGATTGGAATGAGCTCTCTAATTTTTTCATGTGTGGTATTTGTTGAGCACTTACTATGTGCAAGGCACTACGCTAAGCAGTGAGCTAGACAGAAGCTAATCAAGTTGGACACAGTCCATGTCCCACATTGGGCTTACAGTCTAATTTGGAGGGAAGAGGATTTAATCCTCATTTTATTTATGAGATAACTAGCAAGTGGCAGATGGGGGATTACAACCCAGACCCTCTGATTCCCAGGCTCGTAATCTTTCCATCCTGCTTCTCCTGTTGACACAGGAGTGCTGAGGTGATAGTGGGGGGAATTTGCCAGGGAGCTTGACTGAGGTCCAAAACAGACATTGTCGAGTATGGGGGAAAACAGGACTTTGGATAGGGATATGTTAGGCTCTTGCCTGAGAATGGTCCAAGACAGGTCAATTCAAAGACCTTCTGTACAAATGGTGATCATATTGCCACCTATATCCAGTCTGCAGAAATCACTCACCTCCCTCCAAGCTCCCAGTACCCCTGCACAGGGAGTTGAAATTATCTATTAATCTATCTCCACCGCTCTCTGCTCCCAACATTTTACAGTTGAGGAAACCGAGGCCTAGAAGATTTGAGTGACTTGCCAAAGTCGCCCAGGAGGTAAACGGCAGAGCTGGGGCTCAAATCTGGTTCTCCTGACTCCAGGTCCTGTGTGCTTTCCATTAGGTCATGCCATCCATCACCCCCAACAATGGGACTGGGTTTCTAGTCCAAAATATGTAAACTTTGCAGTGGACCCCCTTTTCGCAGAAAATGATGGCCAGGAAGAGCCCAGGATAGCTCTTTAGAGATTCCCTTGATGCTCCTGCAATGGCTGGTGGTGCAGAGATGAGCTCTTATTAGGGAGCCACACTAGGCTAGGTTCAAGGGCCCTTGCTAGTTCTCTGAACCTCTGAACAAACACTTAAAATGCTAGGCAAACACCAGCCGAAGCGGAACCTCTAAATAAAGAGCTTGCAGGTGGTGGAGCTGCATCTTGCCATTTATCTTGATTGTAAGCAATCAGCCACCCAGTGCGGAAGAGCGAACCATGTCAGATGCTTGGCTAAATAGCAAATCCATACCTGTCGGGTGGGTAGGTTGCACGGACCTCTCCGCCGGGCAGTACATCACTTTCATTACTCAGATCCAGTCGGTCCGGAGATTCAAACGGGAGTGGATTTCACAGTATCTCATTATGAGTCCCAGGGTTAGAGTAAACTTCCCGGGAAAGGGTTACTGGCTTTGTGTTTGTGTGAAGTGAATTTTGTACTCTTGCCAAGTCAGAGTAGGGCTTGGTCATCCCTCAGCCTGGTCCCAGGGCATCAAGATATGAGTGATGGGGAGTCTTTGGCTCAGGAAGAAGCAACCAGAGCTGCCATGTAGCTTTGAAGAGGATTCATTTTTCACAGTCTCAGGGACCTAATGAAACATGCAGGGACTGAAATTATTTTCCAACATGGACCCTGGGATGTAGTTCATGCTGGTCTAGCAGCTTTTCATTCAAGCCCTAATCAATCAATCAATCAATCAATCAATCAATCGATACTACTTATGGAGTAATGATTCTGTGCAGAGCACCATGCTAAGTCCCTGCGAGAGTACGATGGACTATGTAGACATGATTCCTGCAATCAAGGAATTTTCAATATAATGGGCCTCTGGATTTTCCTCCTTTCAGCTTTATGAGATTGGGGAGCACAGGAACAATGACCATATTGGCTTTTTCTCTGCCTCATTCGTGCTTTCTTCTGGGGAGGGAAAATAAACTACACTATTATGAGATGAGGAGCAAAAAAAAAGTCTAAAGGATGTATTGGGAACACTGGACATTGCTTAATGTCCCCATGGTCCTTCCCCGCTGTCAATCAGCTATACCCCTTCTCTTCCAGGCTCTTATCTCTGTTTGGTTTCTCATTCCTTCAGAAAAACAGCTCTGGAAGTACTCGAAAGGAAGGAGGAGCAAGTTGCTAAGGGTGAGTGTGTATTCTCTGAGGATGAAGTGAACTTTGACGTCTTGCCTTCCACTTGGGATATTAATGGATAACAATCTGTGAGGCAGTCCTGTAGCTCTTTAGTGCAGAAAGACAGGAGAAGTAGAAGTTCATTCCCATCCCATTTCTACACAGACTAATCTTTGGATATGGCTCTGGCTTACACAACAAAGAGATGGAAGGATGGAAGGTCCAGCAGAAAGATCTGTGAGGGAGCTAAGGATTTAAGGGTGAATTAATATTGGTCACAGAATTCACAATATTAAGAGTTCTCCCCCAGAGACGTGAGAATTTACCTGTTTTTCCTGCCCCTCCATGAGTGACTGAATAAGAGGAGATGGGCCTAAACCACAGCGTGAAATATTTAGGTTAGCTAAAAGAAGAACTTTCCTCAAGGGCTGGGATGGGGATGATGATGGGATACAGTCTCTCCTTCCACAAATTCTGAAGCTAGAAAATAATTTGGTTGTGTCTGATCGGGGGTGGCCTAAAGGAAAGATGCAGAGGATGGGAGGAGAAGTGCAGAAAGGGAAGAAACCAAGATTGCTCAGGGAATTCCGGTAAGAGTCTCGGTTCCGTATATAATCAAGCCTTGGTACCCAGCCAGGATCTATGACTTCTCTGGACCCCTTTTGGGCACATTATAAAGGGAGCTGCCATACTGGCCAGGGTGAGATATTTATATTCTGCCTATGAGTGTTTACCTCTTCCTAGATACTAAATCAGCTTCTTATGCAACGAAGTATTTAAATCATTGACATGTAAATGGTCTTTAAGAAAATACTTTATTTTATCAGCTAATATTTTTTCCTCAGCAAACGTCACAATGACTTTTTTAAATCTCTTGTAAAAATATGCACAGTATAGTCTCACCACTAAACTGAATAATAGCTTTGCTTTAAAATCAAGTTCTGGAAATTTCCTTCCTATTATCACATTCAAGATGAAATATAATTTTACAGACCTCTCAATATGATGTTGTAAGTACATTTATTTGATTTTTCAATCTCGTTTACTGTTGTAGAAAATTTTTCTCTGGCTGGACCATCTTCCTTGTTCTGTTTTTTTTTTTAGTCTAACGATCACTTAAATGCACTCAAACTGGTCACCACTATGACCACCATTTTTAGGTATTAGACAGAGGTAACCATGGAGTTTTTTTAAAAATTCAAATTTCCAGTTATCATTCCAGAAAGATTAATTGTGGTAATATATCTGAGTGTCCATTTATTTCTTGTAGGTGATTGAATTCCCCTCTACATATTCACAAAGTGAATTTGTGTTTCATGTCCATTTGAATTTAAGCTCCTTTGGGTGGGGAATGGGTTATGCTTCTGTTGTAATCTCCATGTACTTCCTTCAGTGCACTGAATTTACTCAATAAACACTATCATTCCTACTATGGATCACAGTATTATGTAAGAGCTATATGTAGGTTTCATTTTCCACGAATGGCCTTTTTCAGGTAAGGTTACTCTGTGCTGTTTGGTTCTTTTCAGGCTAGCTTTGGTTTGGCAATTATGTTTCATCAGTAACAGATGTAACACTGATAGCATTCTTTTGTCATCTGTCTAAAAGGAGGGCTTATGGGAGAATCTCTCCAAAATGGACCAAAAATTTACTTGTCTGATAAAATGCTCCGATAGACTTGGTTCTGCCCTCACCCTCGCTCCCCCATTGTCCTTTTATATCTGCAAACAGAAGAAAGAGCAGGTCCGAGAGTCAGGGGACCTTTGTTCTCATCTTGGCTCGGCCACTTGCCTGCTGTGTGACCTTGGGCGAGTCACTTCACTCCTCTGTGCCTCAGTTTTGTCATTTGTAAAATAGAAATTCAATACCTGCTCTCCCTCCTATTTAGATGTGACCCCTATGTGGGATAGGGACTGCATCTGACCTGATTCCCTTGTACCTACTCCAGTGTTTAGCACATAGTAAGTGCCTAACAAATATCATAATCATTACTATTTTTAGCCAAAGTAGGACCTGAAGAATCCATTCCGGAATCTGGGCCGGATTCCTTAATCTATTTATACCCCACATCTTTCCAGTTTAATTAGTTCAAACTAGCTGAACATGAGTTCCAACACTGGCCTGAAGAACGGTGATGATGGGAGAAGGGGGATAGAAAGTTTTCACTGAGTGGAAAATACACAGGAGGCTGCCTTATTTCTTGTGTTTTCTTCTTAAATATGATTCTACCCTTGACTCCGAAACACAAAAGTCAGTCACCTTCTCTTAAGGGATCCCAAAGACACTCCACCGATGATTGCAATTTGGAGATCAAAAACAGTAGTGACACTACAGTAGTCAATCGTTAATAGGTCTTGTCCTCTGTGGCTTATGATAACCTCTTCTCTTCAGCTTTTTCTGGAACAATTGAAACCCCCCTCTATGTGCAACCCGTGGAGAGACTGGAATGGCAGAGTCTGGCTAACCCACTGACCCACATTCCCTGGCTGGATTGCCAAGTCTCCCCTTTCCTATGTAATATTCGCACCTATGGGGTTGCAACAGCTCCAAAAAGACAAGTGAAACTAGCTGAAAAGATGCAGGTGGTCCTGCCAGATCCAAGCTGGGATGGATATGGGGCAATCTTAGCTTTTACTCGAATGAAGGTTGACCGTGCAAAAACTCTCCAGCCTGGGTACTATACCATATGGCCAAGGTCTGACCAACTTGTGTGTGGGAAATATGCCAACCTAGCAGATGAATGTGGGGGATAGGGAGGCAATGAGTCTTTTGCTTTATGCACAGCAGCTGGTCATGGGGATTAAGGTCATTATGCCTTGCCAAGAAAGTCAAAACATCTGTCCACTTTGAATTACTGATCTCTGGTTAAGAGTATGCACTAAGACTAACCCAATTTTGAAGCTGTTTTTTTAATATTACCCCAAATTGCCTTTTTATAGATTGGCAATGAGTATCAAGCTATCTATGTATCTACCAATCAATCCATCTATCCTCTATTTGTCTATGCAACTATCATCATCATAATAATGTAGTGATATTTGCTGAGTACTTGCTTTTTTCTAGGAATATACTAAATAGTAGGGTAGATACAAAATAAACAGATTGAACAAAGTCCCTGTCCCCACTGGGGCTCACGGTCTAAGGGAGAAGGGGAACTGGCATTGTATCCCCATTTTACAGATAAGAAAAGTAGAACATAGAGAAGTTATGTGACTTTTCCAATGTCACACATAGTAGGCAAGTGGGGAAGCTGGATTAGAACCCATCTATCCATCGATCCATCCATCTACTTACCTCTTTACATGCTCACTGGGTTAATGGTTTTGTTTCTTAAATTGGTTTATAAAGCACTTGGTCATTCTCTAGTCCCAGGAATCTGGGAAAGAGACTTTCCGTTATCTTTTAAAGCAAGAGATTTCTATGGTTGGTGAAATAATTGGGGACCGGTTCCTGTCAGTTAACATGCCCAAACACATTCACAAAATAGTTTATAGATACAAAATGTGCAATTCCAGTCCCATCCATATTCTGTTTTTCAGCTGCAGAGATGTTTAGTCTTGTGAGGCTCCATTACAGATTCCCAATCTACTGTTTCTGGCTATTTTCTTTCATTGATAGGAATGTTGTGACAAATAATGATGACATGTAGTATATGATTATTGTGTGCTAAGAGCTAGGATGTACATAAGATCATGAGATTAGATAAAGTTTCTGTCCTACATCCGCTCACAATCTACTGTATCCCCATTTTGCAGATGAGGAAACTGAAACCCAGAGAGGTTAAGTTACTTGCCCAGGGTCACACAGCAGGTCCGTGGCAGAGCTGGGACTAGAATTGGGGTCTCCTGACTTCCAGTCCTATGGCTTATTCCCTTAGGCTATACTAAATCTTAGTGTTTTTTTTTTCCTTTAGTCACTGGGATGAGGTAAGAAATCACAAAGATAGTAAGCCTAGTGTGAGTAGGGATTGTCTCTCTTTATTGCTGAATTGTACTTTCTAAGGACTTAAGTACAGTCCTCTGCACACAGTAAGCACTCAATAAATACGACTGACTGAACGAATGAATGATAGTCCAATCCACCATAGAATTAGCAATCTTGGAGGTTGCATTCACGACCTCTTTCCTGTGGAACTACACAATGCTAGTCCTTCCCAACCATGGTTCTGCAGTTTTTGTGGCTTTTCTAGCCCTTGTCCCCGCACCCTAAACTCACTCCCTGTCTCCCAGGCCCTATGCTCCCTTCTTTTAATTAATTCATTAATTCCTTCATCATGTGTATTCTAGTCTATGTCTACCATTCCTTTTTATCTGTTCTTTAACTTGTACTTTTTTTACGGTTCCCTCACTGTTGGATTTCACGGAGGCCCTGGTTATTCTTGCTGAGCTCACTGTCCACAGTCACTTCTGTTCTCCCATGACTTCTGAGGTTGACCTTCCCATCTCCTGGAACTCAAAACTGTGGCGACTGGGAGGAGCAACAACTCCCTTCCCCGCACCCCACTTTTATTTATAAACTTCTTTTGATGTTTGTAAGAGCTCTAACACTGCTGGGTTCCACTGGAAGAAGAGAAGGAAGGGATGTGGAGAATATCCTCAGATCTTCTCCTCTGCACCTGCCCCCATTCTCCTCCTCCAACATCCTTATCTTCTCTCTCCATTTCCCACCTTGGTCCAGCTCCATCTCCCATTCTCCATCCTGTGCAGCTCCAGGAGGTTAAATTATCTGAGCTAGTTGTAGTGGCAGGAATAAAAAAGGCTGCAAACAGAATCCAGCAGCATTGATGCTGTAAACAAACCAAAGTTTCAAACATACATGTAGCATCGAGGGTGGGACAAGGAAGACAGAGAGGTGAATTTAGTATCCAGTGTGAGCCTAGAAAAGGCATGAGAACTGGTATGCAGTAGAGAGGCACTATATTACAGACAACGGTCATTTCTCTGGGGAATTTGCCCCAAGAGGCACTAGCTGCTAAAATCACTCACTGAGAAAGTGATTTCTAAAAGACTGAAATGGAATCCACTGCAGGAGGAGGAGCTGAGCAATCCCCACACAGGAGCTGAGTAAACAGCTGGGAGGCACTTTGGAATACCGTCTTATTCATCTCAATCAAGCTGCTGTGCATTCCTCACTGCACGACTCCATTTCCCTGGGATCGATCAGTCGATCAATCATTGGTATTTATTGAGTGCTTACTAAGGGTACAGCGCTGTACTAAGAACTTGGGGGAGTACAATACAACACAATTAGCGGATACATTCCCTGCCATAACGAGCTTGTCTTTGGCAAAGATGCCTTCCTACCTCTAGATTGGGAGAAGTAAACTTTTACAAACTCAATAAAGTCATTACTTGTAAACAGATTATGTATCAAGCGAGGGGAATAGGGCTACAGGATTATAAACTTTACTTTGCCGGGAGTTTATTGAATGTAGACACAATTCTATAGGTACACACAGATAGAATCCTTAGTATCCCCTGAAGACAGAATACTTGGCAGAGTCGGTTCTTAGCTCAGAGAAGTACTGGGTCATCTTGGCTCTTTTTCGTTTTCAGTGCTCTTTTGTTCTTTCTAGATTCTTTTGCGAAGACATCTAAGCCTATTTTGGCTCCTTCGGTGAGTTTTATTTTCTCTGATAGGTTCAAGGGTTTGAATTTAACAAGTTTCAACATCTCAACCTAACTCTTCAAATCCTGAATCTGCTGATTCAGTGGTAATGTTCTTTTGGAAGGTTTTCACCTTTCCAAGTGGTCGCAAGTGGCATCAAGATTATTTTATGAGTTTCTGCTCTAACAGGATGAAGAGGCTGATTTAAAATTCTGATACGAATGAATGCTTGTCATTTTCTAAAAATAATTTGCTTGGGAATTACTTTTTACTTATCCAGACTATTGGTTCTGAGTTTAACACCACTTCTACTCACTCCTGCCAGAAACTCCCTCTCCTTCATATCTGTCACTCTTTCCATCTTCAAATCCCTACTAAAATTGCATCTCCTCCAGGAAGCCTTCTCTATTTTCTCCATCTTCACACCTTCTTTTGCCTCTATTCTGCATCACCTATATTCGAATCTCTGTATTCCAACCCCATAAATACTCACTCCTCTGTCCTCCTGAACAGCATTTACATTTGGTTGCCTTCCTTACCTGTAATTTATCTTGCTGTCTGTTTTTCCCACTAGATTGTAAACTGCCTCAGTTTAGGGATCATATCTGCTTACTCTATTGCACTCTCCCAGGTTTTTAGTGCTCTGCAGTAAATGCTCAGTAAATGCCACTGATTGACTGATTGATATAAAGTTATTCTTTTATCTTCTTTACCGTGCTCCTGTTTAAATTTGTGCATTGCCCGAATGGGGAGAGGGAGAACTTGCCTGGATTCCCATTACTATGATTGCTAGTCATTGGCCTCTGAGTAAACGAAAAGTGAAGGAATGAAGGAGGAAAATATCTGTAAGGACAAGGACTGTGTATTTTACCCAACTGCGTTTTCCCAAATGTGTTCTACAGTTCTCTGTACTCTGTAGATACTCAATAAACACTCCTGGTTGGGACTAGTAGTGATAGTATTTATTAAGTGTTACTGTGTGCAGAGTACTCGTACTAAGCAACAAGGAGACTATACTGGTGGGAATTAGAGAGTCTCTGTACCTTGAGGGGCTCCCAGTCTAAAAACAATCAATCAATAAACGGCATTTATTGAGTGCTTACTCTTTGCAAAGCAATTAAACTCAAATACATTAAGTATTGTGATTAGCACCTCTGATAAAATGTTTAGTGGATTGGAAGTTGAAATTCTGAACAGAACAAGGATTTTAGGATTTTTTGTTGTTTTTTTTGTGTGTGTGGATTTTGCTTGCCGGAACCCAGGTCCTCCATCACCTCAAGATAATGGAAAATTGGAGATGTATCAAGCACAGTAAATCAGCTTGAAAAATCCTATAACCTAAATAGTTGCTTATCTAAAAGGATTGCTTAGGTGGGAAAAAAAAGCTTTTATTTTCTTTCAAATTCCATTGTCCTGGATTATTTTTTTTGCTGTCATTCAGTGATCATTTCTTTTAACTGTTTTCAACAGAAATGAGTCTTAAGAAAAAGCTTTTTTCGTTCACATCACCACTACCATTGTGATTTTTCTTAATTACTAATTTGTCTTCTTAAAAAACCACACCTATAAGCATGGAATTGCATAATTGTGAGCTAACACCTAGTCCCGTATTTCTTTTTTGAACAAAAAACATTAGAGGTAGTGTTTGTTCCTGAAATAATTGAGAGAAAATTACATTATACATATATATGCTTTGGAAAGTTTGGGGAGGATCCTTTGTAAATGCTCTCATATTACATTAAAACTATCTATGATTCAAATGTTGAATCACCAGGAGACAAAGACAAGAAATAACGTTTTATAGGAACCAGCATTTCTAGGTAATTTAATATCAGATCTAAGGCCTTGCACAATTTCTATGTGCTTGTTAATTTATTTAGAGGATAAAAATCCATCATTCAGGTTTAGACCGTCTGCTGTAACATAAACGTCTGCCCTACGGTTTCGATATATTTTGGGAATGACTTTCCATCTTACCCAGTGATCACCAGGAACCCATCGCTGGAAATAATTCATACCACATAGCAGATGGATGTTGCCCACCATCCTCTCCTCCTATCTCATCCTCTCAACAGTTCTGCCTGACACTCCTCCGTGCTTCCATTGTTCCCGGCCATCAACCCCTTGATGCCTCCCTCAATTCTATGTCCATGGTTTCGATAGAGTACTGCACGGAAGCAGGGAAATAGATGAGAAAACACGCCAAGGACTTCTCTAGCTCTGTGTTTATACAATTGAGAGTCCTGGAGAGCTGATTAATAATCAATGCCCTGATTTCTTGAAAGTGTCAGATTAATGTCCCATGGTACTTCACTTCAGCTCAGTTATTACCTGAGAGTGGCTTGTCCTGGGCAAGAATGATGATATGAAATACAACATTACAAAGAAAATCAACCTCTTTGTCAGCTAATCACAGTGTTTCCAATAAGCAAAGACTTTCCAACCATTTTAATATTTTACACTTACATGGGAGGGAAAATTTCAGTTGATCGCATTTTACACTGGCTAAGCTGGTGTGAAAATTCATAAACTCAAGCTCTGGCCACACAGTGCCTGGCTGTTCACTGTGAACCACTACCTTTGAATTTGTAACACTATTATCTGTAACTTGTTCTTATGTACCTAGCTCCCTTTTAAAGTGTAGATTGCTTATGGGCAAGAAGCATATCCCATTCCTCTGTTATACTTTCCCAAGTGCTTAGCACAGTGTATTCCACTAGAAGTTGCTCAGTAAATACTTTTATTAATACCACTATCACTACTACAACTCCTCCTTCTCCTAGACTGCGAGCCTTGATTTTTGCCTTAACCCTTAGCTCGGTGCTTGGCACATAGTGAGCACTTAGATACTATTACTAAATCCATTACTGATTTCTTCACTGAATAACTGTATGAGGCAGTGCCTTTAAAGGTATTAGTATATTCATTCATTCATTCATTCACTGAATAGTATTTATTGAGCGCTTACTATGTGCTACACTGTCCTAAGCGCTTGGAATCCGCTGTCTTCACCTTTTCAAGTAAGTCCCGTTGAGCATATTTTACCCCATTCACCATTATCAGCAAGGTAGGCTACAGTTTGGCTTGCAGAAGGTTCAAAACTACCTGTCATGATGTCAACTATAATATTTTGTGAAATTATTACAAGAGGCAGTGTTGTTTTATAGAACTAATGTCATTCCATTGCATTAAGGAAAAGGAAGATTCTAGTGACACAGCAAAAACACAGGGCTGGCTCTTTAAATCAGAAAGTAGGAAGCAGCATGGTCTAGTGGAAAGAGCAGAGGCTTGGGAGTCAGAGGACTTGGGTTCTAATCCTGGCTGTTACCTGCCTCCTGTGTAATTTCAGGAGACACGTCCCTTCTCTGTGCCTCAGTTTCCTCAACTGTAAAATGGAGATGAAAAGCCTGATCTCCCTTCTACTGAGAACGTGAGCCCTAGGAGGTAACAGCAATAATAATGACGACTGTGGTATTTGCTAACCACTTTCTGTGTGCCAGGAACCGTACTAAGTGTTGGGGTGGATTAAAGCAGATCAGGTTCGGCACAGTCCCTGTCCCACACGGGGCTTACCGTCTCAATCCCCATTTTGCAGATGAGGTAACTGAGGCACGGAGAAGCAAAGTGACTTGCCCAAGGTCACGGAGCAGATGAGTGGTGGAGCCAGGCTTAGAACCCATGACCCTCTGACTCCCTGGCCCATTGGCTATCCACTGAGCCCAACCTGATTCTCTTTTTACCAACCACAGCGCCCAGTTCAGTGCTCTGGCACACAGTAAGTGCTGAACAAATGCCACCACTAAAATCGCTACGCTATCATCATGTATGGTTAAAGGATGGAGAAGGTCTAACATAATTCAGCTTAAGCTGCATCAAAAATGGCACTCACAGTGGATGGTATCACCAAAGAATATCCTCTAGATTGTAAACCCATTGTGGGCAGGGGAATGTGCCCTCCAATTCTGCTTTATCAAACGCTCCTAAGCACTCAGTACAGTCCTTTGAACACAGCACTCACTCAGTAAACATGACCTGTTGATTGAGAAAGGGCTTCACTCTACTGGTCAAATGAGATTGAAAGTCAGAACTGTCTCTTCCTCCCTGAGATACGGTGAGACCCGTATTCCACAGGGACTGTGTCCTATCTGATTATCTTCTATCTGCTCCATTACTCAGAACATAAAAGACATTTAACAAATATTATAAATACAGCCTTCATGAAAGAATGGATTTCAAGACATCAAGCAAGACTGTAATGAACATTTATAGAGATTATTCAGTGATGGGGCCTAAACCTTCCCAAATTCATATTTTTATGGTCTTTCTTCTTTAGTAGCCTAATTTTTTTTTTCAGCCATTCCCTTTCTTGCTTCTGAAGAGTCTTTAGGGGATAGTATAAATGCCACGAGCCAGGGTACCCCTTTTGGATGGAGTTTCCGAGTAAAATTTCTTAAAAGCCTGCTGATAAGTCTTCGAATCTGGAAAAGTGCTGAGCTGGGATCTCGCCTTCGCAAAGCGAGGCAAGGGTTGGGAGGCGACTGGAGGGATGGAGGGTTTGTAATCCCTGAGCTGAGTGGTACGCGTATTGTACACCTGATGCACGTGGAGCTTCTTGGCTTTTTGCCGGTGCCGCTTCATATCCGCCTGTCTCTGTTGTTCCACCCACTCATTTATGAACCTGTGCTGCAGAAGTTCAGTGAGAGGAAAGGTGGACTGAGAGGAGATGCCAAAAGTGTACCCCTCGGGCATCTGTAAGGGAGGATGATGAATGCTGAACTTCTCGACCTCTTTTTTTCTAATTTCCTTGTACTTTCGGTATCTGTAATGCTCCGCAGCCGTGACCAGACCCACCTGGGCAGCCTTAGCATTCATGGCGATAAAATCAAGAGGCATCAGTTTCTGCACAACGGGTTTCCTGGAGTGAACCTGCCAGTGTGTTATTGCTGCAGGTACCCCTCCATCCACCTTGGGGAGAGAGAGACCATATGCGAAACTGGATCCAGGCAAAACGCTGCAAATTCTGGGGCATCTCCCCAGCTCCGTCTTGAGGATGAGAGGATTACACAACATGGAGTCCCTCACCTTTCCAAGTCTAAAATTCTCCATCCCCGGCTCCAGGTCCTCCTTGCAGAGGGGCAGCAGGGGAGGGGGGCAGATGTGGTGAATGGCATGTTTCTTAGGTGTCTTTTCTCCATTACTCAAGGAGGCCATCTTGGCCAGCGAGAAGCCAGCCGCTCTAACTCGTAGAGATTAGATATGATGTCTTGATTTCTTCACGCATCCACAGAGTTACATTCCTGTCCAGTGAGGAACTCCATTAATTGAATGAAGCCACGTGTAGATCAGCACTGGCTTTGTAGAAAATGATTTAGGGATGGAAAATATTCTTCCAAGTAGAGCTATAGTCTCCTATTATATTCTCCTATTTGTAGAACCGAATATTCTACAACACAACAGATTTGTCCGGAAAATGAGATCCAAATAATCAATTAAGAGCGTTTCCCCTTCATTGACTCTTTTCTTATCTCAGTCTCTCTGTGCTTTTAGCCAAGTCCAGCTTCCCTTCCACCTGACTCTTTCTAGAATCTCCCTCCCTCTTCCCTACGCTTTTCTAGAATCGTGTTGCCAGGGTTTTGTGACATCACAATTTATTGGTGACATCTAAATGTGGCTGTTGTTGATTCCTAGCATACAGAGTGGTTCTGATAGAGGGTCAGATAAAGAGTCAAAAGGAAAGAGGAATAAAAGGAAGGAGAGGTGTTCATAGTAATATAATTAATGATAATAATTGTGATATTTGTTAAGTGCTTACTATGTGCCAAGCACTGTTTTAAGCACTGGAGTAGATACAATGTAATCGGGTTGGACACAGTACCTGTCCACATGGGGCTCACAGTCTTAATCCCCATTTTACGGATGAGGTAACTGAGGCACAGAGAAGTTAAGTGACTTGCCCAAAATTACACAGCAGATGAGTGGCAGAGCCAGGTCTAGCACTCATGACTTTGACTCCCAGACCCTTGCTCTTTCCACTAGACCATGCTGCTTCCCTAGTATTGGCAACAACATTTTGTAGCCCCCATTGGTCAGGATTGGAAACACGTAAAAAGGAATGTAGCATGTACATACATATGTTTCTGTTAAAATTCATTCAGGGTTTCTTTTTTGGGGGGGAGTTGTTTTTTAGGGTTTTTTTGTTTGTTTTAAATGATATTTGTTAAGCACTTACAATGTGCCAGGCACTGTTTGAAGTGCTGGAGTAGATACAAACTAATCAGGTTGGACACGGTCCATGTTCCACATAGGGTTCACAGTCTTAATCCCCATTTTACCTGCAAGGTAACTGAGGCATAGAAAATTTAGGTGATTCACCCAAGGTCACACAGCAGACAAGAGGTAGAGCTGGGATTAAAACCCGGGTTTGAGGTGAGGTTGTAGTCTACTCTACCAAGAGCTTAGTATAGTGCTCTGCACATGGTGAGAGCACAATAAATTCCACTGATAGTGATCATGAAGTCAGTCCTCATTATTTTCTTCTTTCTGAATTCTATAGAGCCCTCATTTCAATCCACTGAGTTTCCTCTCCAAGTATTTACACTAAAGAGATCTATTTTGGTGAGCACAAAGTGGGCTTCAGGGTGGATTCATCATCTGAAGGGAGCCTGGATGGGACATTAAATCATCCAGTTCAATCCCTGCTATAGTTCTGTGTCAGACCGTCCAACTGAGTCCCTTAAAATGACTGTCTGCATCCAAGTATAATAATTATGGTATCTGTAAAGTGCTCACTATGTTAAGTGCCTTACTATGTGACAAGCACTGTACTAAGTGGTGAGGCAAGGTGGACACAGTTCCTGTCCCCCATGAAGCTTCCTGTCTAAGGGGAAGGGAGAACAGGAATTTAATTCCCATTTTTCAAATGAGGCACAAAGAGGTTAAGTGACTCACCCAAGTTTAGACGGCCGATAAGTGGCAGAGCTGGGATGAGAACCCAGTTCCTTTGATTTCCAGGCCTGGGTTCTTTCTTCTAGTCCATGCTGCTTCTAATCTCCATGAGGGGAACTCCCTTCCCCTCTCTCTGAATTAATTCCTCACTTCTTTTCTGCTTCAGAATTCTGGTCTCCTCAGCAAAGAATGGGCCGTATATCGTCTCCTTTTCACCCCTCTCCGAACCACATGCCTCATCTCTGAAAAGGTAAATCAAACGTATCCTCCTTTCTGCATCCACTGTAATTTATTCAATGCCCAAAGGGTGGCATAAGAGGATTAACCAGACAGTAGTAAGCACAAAGAAAGGCCCTGTAGAGCATCTCCACGCAGCCTCCACGCAAATGAGACAGCAACCAGGTGCTTACGGATTGAGGCTCCCTGAGATGAAAGGCAAAATCCAAATTCATTATGGTTGGCTCCCCCTCTCATATATTTTGCCATCTCCAAGACAAACTCATCTTAAAGTTGCCAGGTTTGCCTCTTGAAAGATGCACGTTTTTTCAAAACATCACATTAAACCTACCTCTCTTTGATACCTAAGGGTGACCTTTGCCTTCTTACCTAGCCTCCTCACTCTGTTTTCCCTCCTCACTTTCCAGCCATATTTCACCCACCTACTTTCGGAAGTAACCATTATTGTCATTGCTGACGAGTGAGGAACTAGTGCAGGCTTGTTTTAAATTGGGCTCAATTATGAAGCATCAATTGCTTTTTAAGTTTAACAAGTAGTTCCAAGCCTCAAGATAAGGTAACTTGGGTTCCCTTGGTCTAAAACAACCAGAAGAGATACAAAAAGAATCCAGATGTGGCTCAATTAGACCTAGCGGCCTAAAAATCAGTAAATGTATCCCGGAAATCCTCCTAGCCCACACTAGATATTTATGACAATCATGAGAAGATAAGAAAGGTTAGAGTAGTGTTTTTAACTGCTCATTTCCGGGAAAAGTTTTAAATGTTCCCAAAGGAAATCATGTATTGGCCTGTTTTTGGTTAAAATTTAGTTTGATCACTTGGAAATTTGTGTCTGCATTTTGTCAATCTTTGAGCCATTGACAGAGGGATGTGCCACTTGTGGAAAACTGCCTGCAATGATGGAATAACATGATAGAGCAAATTGAGACAGAGAATCCTTGAATGTGGGACAGGAAGAGAGCTTCTGCGTGACCGTCAATCCTCTGGGTCAGAAACAAAATGTTGTCCAGAAGAAATAGATTTTAATTCGTCGGATCAGGGTGGCAGAACATTGCTTTTCATTTAGCAGCCGCTGTTCATCCCTTTTTTCTGTTTTTCTTCCATTCTGTCCTTTTCCTCGGGGCTAGGTTGACCATGAAAGATCACCATAACCCTTAGTAAGATAGGCAAGAGAATAGGGTTACATTTATCGAGTTCTTAGTTTCCTTAAATGCCAAATGTCTGAGATTCAATCCCAGTGAGGTGGAATGAAAGCAAGTTTAGTGTTGCAGAATGTAGGTTTCTTAACAAGCAAATAACAAGGGCTGCTATTTAGGGCTCTAGTGAGAAAAAAAAAACTAGTGGATTTGCCTCCCCTGCCATGCAAGGAAAACCCACTAGACCAGACAGAAGTATATCGGGAAAGTCTTTGGAATCCGAGAAGCAAGAACTGCAGAGAACCAGACTGCGATATGGTGAACGGTAGGCCGTATGAGTGGGGGAAAACAGGGAATGGAGGATTGTAGGACAAAAAAAAAGTCTCCGCTATTTCTAGTGTACTGTCAAGTGGAAGAATACTTCAGAGATCAAGGCACTGCGTAGTTTGAGAATCCCTTTCCTAGACCGGCCTCCTTGACCATCCGAGGAGAAATGTTCACTTTGATGGATCCTGCCCAAATTCACAATACAAAGAGATAGCTCTCAGTATTCCTTCAGTATATTTAGTTATTAATTAAATGTAACATTTATCAAGTGACTATATTAAAAAGTGGAAGGTCAGCCTTAATGGTCGCCCAACACCGGAGCACAACAGACCAGTTTTCTTGGTGTCTGCAGGAGTGGTTCCCCTCGTGATTCTAAAACAAACACCTGGAAACATAGCTTGGCTTTTGTGCCCTTTACTGTGACCAAGCAAACAAACAAAAAAAAATCGAACCACCGTTCCTCTCTCCTCTCCCCCAAGGAGTAGCTTCTGCCCCTCGCAGTTGGAAATGAGAACAGTGAACTTTGAGAACGCTGCCTGCTCAGTGGGGAGGTCAATAGCATAATGTGAAACAATTTGCTTAGTTGGGGCTCTCCCACTGTTTCCCTCCTGGTTGCTCCTTGGCCTTCCAGAAAAGATGATTTTAGCTAGGGCGAGGGTGAGATCCCTGGAGGCGTCCTTAACCGAGGACATCCTTAAAGGGAATCCCCATCTAAGGACTGATGGAGAGGGGAGAAAGTGAGGCCAGCATTCCAGACGATGATGAAGCCAAGTTTCCCCTTGTCCTCCTTTGGAGTCACCTCTCTAACCTGTCACCAGCCAAACTCTCAAGGCCAAGACCATGAGAGAGCAGACTGATTCAGTTTAATCAGCATAAGCCCAGTTCCTGGTATTTTATTTATCACAAACCTGTAGCTCCTGATCAAAAAGATTAGCCGAGCTCCCTGGCTATAGAATAGAGCATAATTATTTCTGATATTCCAAACGTGCAATCTCCGCTTCGATTTTACACTTACTTTGTCCTTTTTCTCCACTTCATTTTCTAGTACACTGCACAGATGTGCTAATTTGGCACGGATGCTAAATATAAGGTCGGAGCATCTCACTTTTGTCTTTTCTTGATTGCTTATCACCTTTCCTGAATGCCGCTTCTATTTACTCGTCGCATCCGAGAGCACGTCAGCCTCACCTCCCCCTGGCAGACAGACAGTGCTGTTCTTCTCCCTTTCCAAGCAGCTGTTCAATAATTTCAGGACATAATGTAAATGGATTCTCTATTCATGAGGAAGAAAACTGAGTGCCCGAAAGCTCGGCTGCCTTCCCTTGTAGAGATCTTTCATCTGGTGACCAGTGTGCAGAACACGTTTCCGCATTGCTATTGTAATTGCCACAGCATAAAGGAACAGGCTTGGGGAGGTGGGGGGAGGGATGTAAACCCATTTAATTCTCTCTAGCCCTTGCCCCCTACCACATTCCCGATGCATTTTTCAAACCTCCGTTTTCATTTGTATTCTAACCTGATGGACCCCTCTCTGCTTGTCCTATCCATTGACACCTGCAAGCCATCGAAGGAGATAATTAGACATATGGACGGACCCAGATCTCCTATAAACGAGTGCATGAGAATGGCGTTTCACAGGGAATATTTTGGAGCAGAGTCCCCGGTTCCTACGCGTATGTCGGAGGGCAGGGCTGTAGATTTGGGGCCTTGCCATCCAGTCGGTTTATAGAGGGGATGAAAAGGATTAGAGAGTGTCGATAAGGGGGTGGTTAGGCATCAGGATTTTGTGGTATTCAGTCCCAGGAGGGATAACAGTGATTAATACGCTCTGGTTTCGTCTCTGTGATTTCTAACACTAGTTTGAGGCTCTAAATATCATACGGCCAATCTGTAAGCACTCTGAATGAGTGAGCTGCTTTTCCTTAGTCATAGTGTGGGCCCACCTTCTCCTCAAGACTTGTTGTAATCAAGAAGGATCTTTACGTCCTGAATGCCTGGCTTCACCTGAAAATTGTGAAACCCTACCAGGAGCTGCTCAATAGTCACCGTGGCCATAGCAGATTAGCAATATCTGAACGGCTAGCAGTGAAGCGGGTTTTTCAAAAACAACTATATAATGTGGTTTTAATGACATTAGGAATGTCAGCACCAGTACAATCATTCTTGCACCAGGTCGAGAAAAGGCATCATAGAATCCGGACAATAAGTCAAGGAGAACAGCACTGAACAACAGTCTGTTCAGGGGAATGACACTGCATCCATTTACCTTCAGTAATCTAAAATGGGAAAATGTTCCCAAGTAATGTATGCTGAAAGACATGAAAAATAATACCAAATGCCAAACACATTGAGTCAGCTTCTCCCCATGTATACTTATACACCCATTCCTGCAGAGATCAGCCTTTGGTACGCTGATGTATTTAACACTATGCTGAAATCTGTCACCTGGTCTCTTGATCTTCCTGAAGACTCTTCTCAAGGACAGCAACCCCATCCATAATTGCTTTAGTCAGTCATTCAGTCAGTTGGATTTATTAAGCGCTTACTGTTGGCAGAACACTGTATTAAACGCTTGGGGGAATACAGTATAACAGTATAACAGACGCATTCCCTGCCCACAACAAGCTTACAGTCTAGAAAGGAAAACAGACACTAGCATAAGCAAATAAAAATACAACTATGTACATAAGTGCTGTGGGCCTGGGGGATTAATAAAGGGAATAAGTCGGGCAACGCAGGAGTGTAAGAAAACAACAAGAGTCAGAGAAAGCCTCTAGGAGGGAGATGTGCCTTCAATAAGGCTTTGAAGCCGGCGGGGAGAGTAATCGTCTGTTGGATATGAAGAGAGAGGGTGTTCCAGGCCAGAGGCAGGACACGGGCAAGAGATAGGTGGAGTTATAGATGAGATTGAGGTGCAGTGAGAAGGTTGACATTAGAGGAGCAAAGTGTGCAGGCTGGGTTGTAGTAGGAGAGCAACAAGGTGAGGTAGGAGGGTGCAAGGTGACTGACTATTTTAAAGCCAGTGGTAAGGAGTTTTTGTTTGACGTGGAGGTGGATGGACAACCACTGGAGGTTCTGGAGGAGTGGGGAAGCGTGGCCTGAACATTTTTGTAGAAAAATGATCCGGCCAGCAGAGTGAAGCATGAACTGGAGTGGGGAGAGACAAGAAGCAGGGAGATCAGCAAGAGGCTGATGCAGTAATCGAGGTGGGATAGGATAAGTGCTTGGATTCATTGCAAGATCAAGTTGGCCTGCCTGAAGCTGCTTTCTCCCAAAAGCCCTATGTTTCATCACTGAGGCTGTACTTTCTTGTAGTAATAATAATACTAGTTTCTTTATTATAATAAAAATTATTCTTGACATCAGTGTTGCTAAATTTACTAAGCCAGAGCACTGTCCTATGGCCTGGGGTAGATACAGATAATTCAGACAACGCTTGGTTCTTTGAACTGTTTGTTCTGGCAACCCTCCTTGCCTGTGACTCATTTCATCGGTCGCTTCAGTACTCTGCTGTCGTCGAACTCTATACAAGTGCATCCTAGCAAAGCTGCATAGAAATAAGAAATGAGCAAGATTCTCTTCTAGGACTACTAGATTGTGAGCTGCTTGAGGACAGGGTATAGTATCTTTAAGCTCTATTGTATCTCCCAAGCCCTCAGTACAGTGCTCTGCACACAATAAGTGCTCAATAAATACCACTGATTGATTGACCAGAATCTAGGACCGTGTTGCTGCTCACCCTTTCTGGCTGTTGGATGTTGACCATTTTTTTTTGCTGACTCTGAGGAAAGCCAGAAGTGTCTTCTGGAGCAGGTTCACATCTCAGCCGTATAGAAAGTTGAAGTCTCCCAAGCATTTAGTACAAGGCTTTGCACACAGTAAGCACTCAATAAATATGATTGAATGAATGAACTCTGTGATGCCGTATAGTCTTTCGTGTACCTGATGCTTGATGTCCTATTATCAGTGTGCTTTGTCTGTCAATCTACCACAGAAATTAATGATGCTGGTTTTCACTGGTCTACCCATATACTGTTGGGTAGTGCCCTGTCTAGGGAGTAGAATGGTTAGGAGCTTTTATTTTATGTGAGGAGAAATGGGCCCACTGGACATTTTTGAAGAAGTGACATGCTCCAAATAGGATTTGGAGAACAGTACATGGACACCTATTTACAAGTTACCCTGAGAAGGGGAGTGGCTCAAGGCAGCAAGGAGGCTGTAAACCATTTCAGCTGGAAAATAATGAGGGCTTGAACCAAGGTCATAGCCAAATTAATGGAGAGGAATGGGAGGAACTGTGAAATAGATAAAAGAAAAACCTAGTAGAATTCTTTGGGAAAGAATCGGTAAGGTGCATTCTCTAATTCTCCACAATAGGTAGAGGCTGGCTGATGTGGGAAGCAAATGGCAGATTTGTCAAAGATGATTAAGAACTGGGGATGTCAACCCTGCCAGACTTTTCAAACCTGGAGCATATAATTTTAGCTAGGCAACTAGTACAGCTTTGCAGAATGATATATAAAAGAAATTGGGACACAGGTATTCAAAGATGCCAACTTCATCCAATCATTCAGTGGCCACGGAACTCAATGCTCTGCTGACAACAAGTTTCGGCAAAATAGTCCCAGCATTGACTTTGCTGAAATGGTCCTACTGAAAAGACAGGGTGGTTTGTGGTCTGGCAATGGAACTACAACTATAATATTTACAAAAAGACAGTGCCTGGAGCAAATTTGTGACATCCACTCTGGGTTTAATGAGCCAATAATGCTCTTGGATTTACCCCTCTTTTCACCATCCTTCAGCCCTACAAAACATACGTACCTGTCCGTCATTTATCTATATATATTAATGTCTGTCTCCCCCTCTAGACCGTAAGCTTCTACGGGGTTGATCATGAAGGCCGTTGTTCTTCTTAGGAAAATTGGGCTGGGTAGAAACAGTTGTCAAGATATCCAGCCCAACACGTAACAGAGTGTACACCAGGATTTCTGGTCTCAGGAAGCTGCCAGAACCATTTACAGTTGGCAATGGCACATTGCAGAAATGCTGAAAGATGTGTACATAAATAACAGCCAGAGTACTCAAGGTCACCACTGCATGGAGGGTGATATCTTTAATTTGAAGTGACTGAGTAGCAAAAATACTGTCAGCCTGCTCAGATAGGAGCTACTACTTGTAGACGGTTCTTCTCCCGTCTATAGCGAGACCTTAAGCCTGATGCAGATAGTTTTGATTAAACGGCAACACGTTTTGGCTTTTCCATCAACACTGATGAAAATTTCAGTCCCCTGTCAATTATCCCTAGGCCTGACTTCCTCCTACTGTGTTGCTTTTCAATGCTGAGCCACTCAAATATGAATGACCTCAATAAGGTGCTACTTCAGGATGTTTTAATTGAGAGAAGTTACCTTAAGGGATGACCAAAACTGGCAAAATGTTTGGTTGATTTAAACTTCAGTCACAGAACAAAATTCATTGTGTACAATTCGGAGGTCATTGGGGCTCTTGTAGTTGGCGTGGTGAGCTGGATTGTGTTCCAGGGACATTTCCAAAGAGTAAGCCAATTTTCTAGGCAGCATTTGCCTTCCTTTGCCCAGTTTAAAAGTTACCTTTTAAAAATCGTTTCAACCAAACATTTCAGTGCTGGAGCAGTTCCGCCTCTTCGACATGGACCCCTGAATTTTCGGGGCTTGATTTTGTTGGCCAAATAATAACAAGCAAGCAGTTGAGAGCCTGGTGGCTTAAGCAACATGAGAATGTGATGGAGTGTCTCTTTCTAGAGTGTTCCATTGATCCAAGCAACTGGGAAGCAATCGTGACTGATCAGCAGGTCTGGCTAAGGATGTGGGCTGATGTTCTGATTAAAAAAAAATATTTCTCCAAGGTAAAGTGGCAGAGCAGGAAGGTAGGGATATTTGGAGCCTGGAAACAAAAACAGCAACATCTGTGGCTGAGATGCTCAGATCAGATAGGATTTACTTCGGCCTCATTCACATGTATATCTGCCTTTTGTTATCAGAGATGATGTTACTGACAAAGAAATCCTCTCTCCATGAGTGTGACTGAAGAGACTGTGATAATGATAATAATAATAATGATAATCATGGTATTTCTTCAGCACTTATTATGTGCCAAGCACTGTTCTAAGCACTGGGGTAGGTAGCGGGTAATCAGGTTGTCCCATGTGGGTCTCACACTTAATCCCCATTTTACAGATGAGGTAACTGAGGCATAGAGAAGTTAAGTGACTTGTCCAATGTCACACAGCAGACAAGTGTAGGAGTCAGGATTAGAACCCGCATCTTCTGATTCCCAAGCCCGTGCTCTTTCCACTAAGCCACGTGGCTTCTTGTATACCCAAGCCATTTTTTCTCAGCATTGCATTGGCGTGTCGCCTCTATTCAGGATCTGTGTGTTTCAAGCCTGCCTCTTGGTATCCTGATCTTCACAAAGTCCTCCCTCATGAGAGCATCTCACTCTTAAACTGTTTGGTCTGCTGTGACGGTCTCTCCAAAATCCTTTCCCATATCATGCTCAGTAGAGAAACCAAAGAAAATGGACTTTCTTGAAGGATGATCCCTAAATAAAGGATAAGACCTTCCCTTAAAGGACAGGAAGGCCCTTGGACTTAGTTCCCAAGTCTCCCAAGGATGGGTGGATATCAAACAATCATATTTATTGAGCATCTACTATGGCTACAGCACTGAACACTAAGGACTTTAGAGAATACCGTAAGATAGAAGACATGTCTTCAAGGAGATGACAGTCCACCTAGGGATGTGTTCTTACTCACCGTTAGCATTCTCACTGGTGGAACGATAGTAGATGGGCTTCAGAAATATCTGCACTGCCGTACCTCATTGTGAAATAAGCTATCTCTCAATTCTTAATGGGATGCTGAAGGCATATTCATTTCTTATTTCTGAGTTTTTCTCCAGCAAATTAGTGCTTGAGAGACTTGGTTAACCCTGGTGGAGTAGCAGGACTTTCCTCATAATGGAGGTTGATGGCTTATTCTAATGTGTTATCATTGATTTGCCAAGACTGCTGATTCAAACTGGGAACCAGGAAAGGAAGCACGGAATAAAAGGTAATTAAATTGTGACTGTGGGCTCTGGAACAGTGGAAGAGAAAGACAATCACCCTCACGACCTGCCAGTCAAAAGCACAGGAATGGAGAAAGCCAAAGGATGAAACCGGAGGCCTTTGAACACCAGGGAATATTTCACTTTATTCCCACTTCTAAAGGGTTTATTTGGTTTTGTGGTTTGAGCATTTTACAGAAAAATAATATTCCATTTGACCATCTATTCTGAAACATGGAATTCTAATTTCTTCGGCTTTGTCATAGCATTCTTCCACTGTGCTGCAAGCAAGTAGGCCTCTCTTCCTGAAAGCTAGCCAACCTATTAAGTTTTAAGGACAGAGAGAAGGAAATATATGCATTTGCCATCCTCTTCTTCATTCTCTCCTTTCTCCTGGCTTGCAAGGGTGTGATTTACTAACCATGCTCAAGTCCTCCCTAAGAGGATTCTAGATCAGACACCCTGGAAGACCTTTCTTCTCTCTAGATGCTATCGGGACCCAAAATATCATTCTTCAGTTTTTAACGTGGGGCGTGCCAGTCCAACAGGAAACCTACCTGAAAGCAGGAGTAGCCCAGCCCTGCTTGGCTGGGATTCATAACCTCACCATGTACTGGAATGTTTGACTACTCTTTCCAGTGAACTGCTAGCCCAACATTCTTCTTGTGAATTACCAATGAGATAATGTTTAGACTGTATTTAAATTCTTTTCTGAAGGATTTTCAAAGTGCTCACACTAGGGCACAGGCCTGGGAGTTAGATTAATTTTGTTCTAATACAACTTCAACCACTTACCTGCTGGATGACTTTTGGAAAGTCTCTTAACTTCTCTGAGCCTCAGTTTCCTCATCATTAAAATGGAGATTAAATACCCATTCTCTGTCCTACTTTGATTGTGAGTCCCATGTGGGACTGGAACTGTCTCTGACCTGATTACCTTGGCACACAGATAATGCTTAACAAATACCAAAATTATTATTATTATTTATGATCAGGCAAGTCAAAATCCTGCAGGTAATTAACCAGTTGCTACTAAATCAGAGGGCAGATAAAGCTAGGTGTCTGCTCTGGGAATTTAAAAATAATTTGATAAAACCAATTCATCTGAAATATATATTGGAATAGTTTTGCTCATGGAGAAATAAATTACACAGGAGATCGTATAAATGGTGATACCCTTAAGAGGCATCAATAATATAATGAAGACTGTTTTATTGTAAAGCAAATACGGAGCTAGCTGAAACATCACTTTCCAACCCCAACCCAGCTAATGAATACAGCATCCTGACTTCCTTAACATTTGCCTTAAGCCAGACTTTTGAAGCATCTGTTTCAAAATCGGTTGCCACTCAATCACATTTTAAACCTGGCCCCAGCCCATCCTGAATCTTTATTTCTGTGATTCAGCTATCACTCCTTCCATGCAGTTTGATAAGAGTTGTCCAAAATACTCAGATTTGACAAGGCTGAACATTATTAAAAATGTTTGAAAGCAAAGCTGGGGTGAAACTTGGCACTCTGCAGGACTTAAAGGGATTTGAATGAGAAAGCGACATTAAAAAATGCTGAATATATTTGGCGATTTCTTGTGGCTCAGTCAAAATCAGAGAGAAACCACTGACACCCAAGTAAAAATGGCTTTTGCCCAAACTAGGACACTGCAATATTTGACTAAATTATAAGTACAATTTTACAGTCACTGAATGCATATAAAGTCTTGGCTAGTGTTCATTAATCATTAATTTCAATCCTGGAGGAATCTGAGGAAAATCCACACGATAAAATCAAAAAGTGATACTAGCATCTACTGAGCATTCACTTGGGGGTCTAGAGAAGCAGCGTGGCTTAGTGGAAAGAGCCCGGGCTTGGGAGTCGGAGGTCGTGGGTTCTAATTCTGCTCCGTCACTCGTCACCTGGGTGACTTTGGGTAGGTCACTTAACTTCTCTGTGCCTCAGTTCCCTCATCTGTAAAATGGAGATGAAGACTGTGAGCCTCACGTGGGACAACCTGATGACCCTGTATCTCCCCCCAGAGCTTAGAAGAGTGCCTGACACATAGTAAGCGCTTAACAAATACCATTATCATCATCATCATAACACAGATAGTGAGATTTTTGAAGGCGGGAATTATTTCTATTTATTATTCTCTCCTAAGTGTTTAGTTCCATGCTTTCTGCACTGAAAACATTCCAGTAAATACCACTGATTGACTAAAGTAGCAGGTTTCCTGTTCACAAAGAGCTCAAATCCTAATGATGCCCAGAACATAAACAACTACAATGCTCATGAGATTATCTTTTGACAAGGCCAATCTTTTTAAGCCCTGGCATTTTAATAACATTGATAATTCAAATTTTTTAGGAAACTATTTTTCCAAGGCATTTCCCATCAACTACCTCATTTTATCTTCCCACACCCCAGTTCAGTAGATGAAATCAGAGATGGGGGGGGTCCCCATTTTACAGAGAAGGACACCAGGACCCAGAGAGGTTAAGTGACTCGCTGGAGGTCACAGCAGAGATGGAACTAGAAGCGAGAGACCTTAACTCCCATTGCCTCGCTCTTTTCACTGGACCCCACAGCCTCCATAAACATTCTCAAGCATCTAGATGTAGTTTTCTACAGCATATTGGTGCGACCCAAGTGTTGTAAGGCAAATGAATAATCAGCAGCATTCTGTTAAAAGACCTCTAAGAGTTAACTCCTTCCTGGCATCGGTTCTGGGGTTTTTTTTGAATTTGGAAAGACAAAAGAAGGCTGTTGATCTCATCAGGTGGTGGATTAAGACTAGATGGCCACATTAGGAATTTTAAATTCCCCTTCTGACAGTCAGATTTTATAGTGAGATTTTATAGAAGCTGTGGGAAAAGCTCAGCGTGATTCGTAACAACTGTTGACTGGGAAGGGAATAAACTTTAAAAACCTTTGATGGAAAATACTCAAGCATTTGATGATTAACTAAGTGTAAGCCGATTTCTTGCAGTGATTTCAGCTATGCAGAGTACTGTTTGGGAATAAGTATTGAGATGCTGTTACTTTAAGAATCAGTGCCAGAAGAGCTAAAGTTGCTGCAGGGCCATTTTCCAGAGGATAATAAAGCGAGGACAGCAGGTTGTCAAACAGACTGGCAGTATTTGTGATCCACGGAATGGCTAATTACAGTCTAGGCACACAGGTTTTCCATGTTTGTTTGCTGTTTTGTGTCTTGAGCTGACTGATTTAATGCACTTTGAGAAAATGATGGCCTGGTGTCTCTATAATACAAAGCAAAACTTTATTTTTGAAAATCCCCAGAGGATGGAAGATTGAATTAAGACCGGTGACCTTCGTTTAGATCTAAAGATAAGAGAAATAGCAGTGAAGCTCTATTGAGGTGAATAGAAGTGAAGCTATACCCACGTATCTTGCGGTACAGACTTCCAAGGAAGCCAGATTGTCTATTTTTATTTTGTACCTATGTGGATGTAACTTCAGCTTAGAACTAACGACGGGCCTAAAGCCTAGCGCTCTATGTATTGTTCACTTATGATTATGGGGTCTCCGATCAAGAGAGACGGACAAATCTTGGATTTGAGATTTAAGAAATGCAAACCTGCCTGAAGGAGTTGATTGTTAGAAACAGTGGTCTGTATATTAACACCCTGAGACTCTCTCATTCCTGCTAGCCATGTTCCCATTGAGACCCAGGGTGTAGTGAGTAAGTAGATGGCTAGGAGGGCCGTACCTTGAAAAATTTAGGCAATACTCCTTTTACGTATGGGATGCTATTTTGAACGATGTGTCCTTAGGACCATAATACAGTAGCCAAGACAATCTTTGCTGCCAACGTTAGCCAAGTATAGCCCAGGATTCCAGCTGGACCTGTTCACCTCAAAGGCTACATCTAGTATTTCCCAACTATTGATGATAGGTGGAACCGGGACAACATACCAGGTTTCCTGATTCCAAAAGGGTGGTCTTCCCCCTGGCCCAACGGCAGGACTAACTAAGGTATTAATAAGAGGAGTAATAATAACAATAACATCAAGTACTATGTGTCAAGCACTCTACTAAGTGCCTGGGTAGGTACAAAATAAACAGCTCAGACACTGGAGAAGCAGTGTGGCTTAGTGGAAGGAGCCCAGGCTTGGGAGTCAGAGGTCATGGGTTCTAATCCCAGCTCTGCCACTTATCAGCTGTGTGACTTCGGGCAAGTCACTTAACTTCTCTCATCTGTAACACGGTGATTAAGAGTGTGAGCCCCACGTAGGACAACCTGATTACCTTGTATCTACTCTAGAGCTTAGAACAGTGTGTGGCACATTGTAAAAGCTAAACATCATCATCATATATAAATATTTCTGTGGAATTTCAGGAAAAGGTGCAACGTTTCTATGTTTGCTCGTTGTAAATTTTTTCAAGACTTGGCTAATTCTCCAACTATATGACTAGTTGGTGTTCTTATTGATCATCCATTACCAGAACTAGCTGTGTAACTGGTCTTATGTTTCGGGTCTAAAATCCATAGCAGTGAGACATAAAGAAGTCATGGCTTTTGCCAAAGATTGAGGTGATTAAATCGTTGGTCAAATTGTAAATAAAATAATTTTTAACATCCGGCTAGACGCAGGTCAGTGTTGGACATTCACATCGTACAGTGAAATCACAGAATATATTAAAGGCAAGTGCTTAATACAGATGTTTAGGCATCTTTGGATTCAAGATGAAATTACATTTAAATAAATACAAAGAAGTTCATCAATCCACTAGACTGTAAACTCTTCGGGGACAGGGATCACGTCTACTAACTCTATTGCACTGTACTCTCCTAAGTGGTTAGTTCAGTGCTCAGCACATGATAAGTGTTTAATAAATATAGTTGATTGATTGATTGATCCTTATCTCAGGCAGAAAAATATTTCCACCATTTAAGTTGTGCTTGTGAGACAAATAATTTAGAAATGATGCTGCTCTTCAGAATTAATCAGGAACTTAACTCACAAAAGAATATAGGTTCCTTAAGGTGGAAGGGATTCAAGAGGTCATTTCATCCACCCCCACACTCTGGGATGGTAAATAACTAAACCATCTAGGATAGACAGGACTTTAATATTTTTTAAAGGTCTCTGAGAATAGTGGTCCCATCATTTCAGCCTGGTCTCACTGTCTCCTCTAAATTATACCCATACAGAACAGGTTGACTTCAATCTCAAGTTGCTAAGTTTGCCCAGTCAATGTTATTTCAACTATAACTTTAGAGTTATTGAAATTGTGCCTCTTGGATTTAATATTTATAGGCTTGGTGAAATGGTTTCCATATGAACTGCAATCAAGTGTATGTTTTTACTGCATTGTTCCTGGCCCTTGGGAATCTCAAAATATGTTTCTCAGCACCAGTAGAACCCAGCTAATTTTGTGAAAGAAGTAGGAAAAGAGGCCCGGGCAGTATAGTACAAGCAGGTATATTCATTTGTATGCTGAGATTGTATAGGAAAAAGGAACATCTGTTTGGAATCCTGATATTCAGGATCTCTCTCTGTGCTGGGTGGTGTAAGCCAACAAGTACTCAACATCTTTGGCAGGTAAACTTATTCCAAATCAAAGAAGCTGCAGGATTGTCACAACTGAGTTCTGCTTTGGAGTTCTTAAAAGTAAATAAATTTAGGTCCTGGAATCTGAATGATACCAGATAGTAGAACAACGACGTTTAGAAATCAGAATTCATAGAAACTGGTAAACAAAGAAATGCATTTCAACAGGTGAAAGCTGGGTTGGAATCAGGGGGAGGGGTATATTACAATTACTTACACAATAATAGATTATTGGCCAAAGACACGTAGAAAAATAGATATGGGGAGAGAATCATTTGAAACCTTTGGAGGGCTGCTTCATTTAGAAGTAACTTAAAAAGCCTGTATAATTTATTCATTAGGATTCGATATACTGGATGCTTCTTATTAGCTTCAGAATTCTGTATCACAGCAGGCTACCTTAGCGCGGCTTTTTTCTATAGCTTATTGAATTTAACATTCAAGTGATTTCTTTTAAATAAATAAACACGCCAATGAATTAAAGCATATAAATGTTTTAGATTGTGAGCTCCTAAGGAGTAGGGATTCTGGCTTCTCTTAGCTTAAAAAGGTATAATGTTCAATACAGTGCCAGGGGCAGGTGGGTGTTTCATTAATGCTGCATAATAAAAGACACTTTCTCCAGATAGAAGGAAATGGTGGTGGTATTTTTTTTCTTCCAACCTTTAATAACCAGCCATATTATTAAAAATCTTGAAATCCTTTTGAAATATTTGATTTTGAATGAAAGGTGGGCAGAAAAACAAAGTTGGTAGTGTGCTCTTGCAGATGTTAGAAATATCAAGAAGAAATTATCTTTGTGAAATAAACAAAAATACAAGTAGAACATCAAAAATTGCCTATGTGTCCTCTGCTGCACCTGTTGGCTGGCCTCGAGGAGAGGAATAGCATTTTGATTTACTAAATCCCAAGCTTTTTTAATATCCTTGTCAGGAAATATCTTTACACGGCAGTGCGGTTGTGACAACTTGGATAACAGCATTTGGGCCAGCTTTTAGAACTTGCCTGCTATATGTCTGTGCCTTTCAGAAAGATCTCTGCCAGCCCGATCTGAGGCCAAAATATAGTTCTGGCACTGCGTGTTCCTGAGTGTGATGTCACTCGGTCACTGAAAAGGGCTTCGCTTTCTTTCTGTGGTGTCTAAATAAATTCCCTGTCCTGAAATGGCCAAACCCGAATCATTCCCTGACTCTCCAGATTTTTTTTTTCTCTCCCAAGTTTAGAAAAACAAAGTAAATTAGGAATAAGTCTTTAAGGGTGGCCTTTCCAAATGGAGGTATTCAGCACTGGGCAAATTAGTTTAAAATAGGGTTCGGATAATTTATAGCATAGAAATTAGTAATTAAAGGAACATTGCTAAGCTAGTGTGCTAATGAGTAAATAATAGCTTTTGCATGCCTTGGTGAACAGTGAATTGTCATGAGGTGCTGCTTGTGACTTGTGAGCTGCAGATGGTTAATTACTATTAATGCCAAAAAAACTGTGCTATAATAAGCCTATTATTTCAAGACCCACAAATTTCTCCAGGAATTTCTATAATGTTAATGTACGGCAACGGGATTTGAATCGGTGGCTTTCTGCTTCTGAAGCTTGCCTGCTGAAATTTCCAATATCAGCACTATTTATTCTCTCTGGTAATGGGCACGAGATGGCTCAGTGAAGGGAGATGGAGAGGAGGATGGCATTTGGGTTTTTGGGTTTTTTTTCACTGAAACCTGTTCCAGTTTTAGTGAGGTTCCAACTGAAGGGGAAGTACCATGGTGGAATTATCAAATAGGAATCTTGCATGTTTCAGTAATAATATTTATTGAGCACCTACTGGGTGTGAAGCACTTTACGAAGAAAGCACCTAGGAATTTTGACAGAAGAAACCGTCACATTCTTTGCCCACACACACACACACACACACAAAGTTGGTATTTGTTAAGTGCTTACTATGCGCCAAGCACTGTTCTAAGCGCTGGGGTAGATACAAGGTCATCAGGTTGTCCCACATGGGGCTCACAGTCTTCATTCCCATTTTACAGATGAGGTAACTGAGGCTCAGAGAAGTGAAGTGACTTGCCCAAAGTCACACAGCTGACAAGCGGTGGAGGCGGGATTAGAACCCACGGCCTCTGACTCCCAAGTCCGGGCTCTTTTCACTGAGCCACGCTGCTTCTCTTAAAAAAAAAGCTTATAATGATGATAGTAGTTTTTAAGGATTTACCTTGAGCCTAGCACTCTACTTATAGTTGGATTGGATAAGATATAATTGATCTTTTATCCCACATGAACTTTAAGGTCTAAGATGAAGGGAGAACGAGTATCTTGGTCCCTTCAAGAAGCAGTATGGCTCAGTGGAAAGACCCCGGGCTTGTCAGCTGTGTGACTGTGGGCAAGTCACTTCACTTCTCTTTGCCTCAGTGACTTCATCTGTAAAATGGGGATTAACTGTGAGCCTTACGTGGGACAACCTGATTACCCTGTATCTCCCCCCAGCGCTTGGAACAGTGCTCTGCACATAGTAAGTGCTTAACAAATACCATTATTATTTTTATTATTATTAGGGGACAGAGCACGGGCCTGGGAGTGAGAAGGACCTGGGCTCTAATTATGGCTCCAGCCTGTGTGACTGTGAGAGAGAAACTTAACTTCTCTGGGCCTCAGTTACCTCATCTGTAAAAATGGGGATTAAGAGGGTGAGCCCCATGTGGGGACAGGGGCTGTGTCCAACCTGATTGATGAGCATCTACTCCAGGCTTAGAACAGTGCTTGGCACGTAGTAAGTGCTTAACAGGTACCATAATAATTATTATAATGATCGTATCCTCATTTCACAGTTGAAGGAACTAAGACACAAAGAAGTTAAATGACTTGTCCAAGGTCATACAGTCTCCAATCATTTCATGTGATGAATTTTTACCATATTGTGAAGTTTACTGAGAAAATAGTTTTTTTCTCCTCAGGAACCACTAAATGCCAAATCATGACCCAAGAATATTTTGGATTCACTCTAGAGCTTAGAACACAGCTCAGGAAAAGCAAGAGCTTAATAAATTCCATTATTACCAGTGTACTGCAATTCTATGAAGAAGATATTCTGCCTGAAGTTGAAATTTGAACCTGATTTTTTACTAATAGTCAAGTTGACAAATGAGGAAATCAAACTTCCTTTGACCCACAGAAGCTGGATCTTGCTCCTCAAATTCACGAGATGCCTAGAAAATGAGGTTGTTGAAAGAAAATACACATCTCGGTAATTGTGAAGATGATGATGATGATAATAATATCAATAATAATTTTATCTCATCATTATTTCTCTCCTTCCCTATGAAAGCAGGCCATAACAGAGGTCCAAATGAAAACCCTATGGGGAATATACTGTGCACAACCAATAAAAGTATCAGGTACTTCAGGAGAGCTGACAAGATGATTGACTAACTCAGCTTCCAAATTTTGACCTGTTAGACTCCATTTCACTTGATCCTGCCATTTTGTTTTTAACTCACGGTCTGGATGTTTTTAAGACCTTAAGGATTTATATTACGGAATTTTCATACGTGGCAGCTTGCAACCTACCTCGAAATATAAAATGATTGGAAACGATTCCCTAACATGATTTCAATGCAAGATTAAAAAGCCCATCGACATATATCAAGTTGAACGCCTTCCAGTTATTTTATAAAAACACAAATGCAGTAACAGTTGCACCCGCCGACGGTAAACCTCCATAAAGGAACAAACCATAAATGTGGCTGGTTTTCACTGTAGTGGAAATAGTCTTCTGGGTTTTATCTTTTAAGCCTCCTAGGTTCCCATAGAAAATCTGACCTTGAGGCTCCAATCTGTTCTGCATTTTCTGATCCTCATTCAAGTTTCAGTTCAAACCGCTGTCATGAAAAAATACTCTCATTTCACACGTACACCTATTAGATAAAATATGTACAGTTTTCACTCAGCTTCATCCACTAAGATTGTCTTTTTGCAGGTTTTCTGGGTAATGAAATAATGAAATAATTGCTGACTCTGGTTATATTTTGCCATTGCTTTGACCAAAAAGAAAATAAAATAATGCCAATACTTTGGCTTACTTTCCTTGCGACTGACAGCTGGTGCCAACTATAGAACTGGAGGCAGCCCAGAGAGAGGAGCACTTGGAAGCTATAAGGGACATTTTCTCACTGCAGAAAAGGTTAGTTCTCATCTCTCCCTTTATTGCCAACACACACCTAGTTATCTAGTCTGCCAATGCATCTGTTGTTCAGACATTGAAAACAATTGGGCCTATGTCCTCCAATAGGTTCCTTGGCCATGAAAGCCTTCGATATCTTCAAATGGAGTAAATTATGTTGTTGCTATAAAGCTCTGATTTCTTACAAACCTAAATGGTGGAATAAGCAAATATTTAGGCAGTCCTTGCAAAAGCTAAATCCCTTTGGCATCTAGATTCTAGATGGCCACCAACAAAATAAAAATGTGGACGAGAAAACCATGGGTTGAAAATGACTGAAATTTCTACCATCCATGTTGTCAAGTTAACTCACCGCACATTCAGCCGATAACAAATCGCATCAAACTCGAAGGGCAAATCACCACGACTGCTAAGATCAAGAGCTCCCAGTTGGAGCTCTCTCCGGATTGAATGAAGATGATTTCCAAATGATTGGTAAGTTCATGTAATTGTCCTTCATGTTCGAAGAAGAAATCACTGCTAGTGTCTTGGTAACTTTACTTTTCATCTGATGATAATGTCCAGTTGGAGGGATTTTGACTCCCGCTTGTTGAAACCAACCAGCCACCAGTCAGAGACTTATATTCCAATCACACGAAGAAGGTTTCTGCCTGAATGGACAAGGTAGATGGTACCAAAGAAGCTCCGAATAGGGGTGGCGTATATTCTGGGCAGTCACGTGGTGTCAGAAAGTTGGCTCTTGAGGTAGAATCCAGGATCCAGCCAAGATTAGAGGAGCATAAGAACTCTTTTCATCAAATTAGGATTCACCTCTGATCTCTGTGAATGGAGACTGACCTCTCCTGTATAGAAACCCCACTTTCTTCATTTCCTAATGCTCGAGAAATTGAATAACCCATTTCAGCCTTGGGAAATGGGGATTCAGAACTGCTGGTTGAGCTTGCTTAGTGCTACCAGTCAGTCAGGCATATTTATGAGCACTTGCTGTGTGCCGAGCACTGTGCTACGCACTTGGGAGAATACAATAAAGCAATAAACAGACACATCCTTTGCCCACAATGAGCTTACAGTCTAGAGGAGGGAGGCAGATATTAACCTATTCATTCAATAGTATTTATTGAGCGCTTACTATGTGCAGAGCACTGTACTAAGCGCTTGGGATGAACAAGTCGGCAACAGATAGAGACAGTCCCTGCCGTTTGACGGGCTTACAGTCTAATCGGGGGAGACGGACAGACAAGAAACCTAAATGAATCAATGACAGATGTGCACATAAGTTCTTGAGAAGAGGGGAAACGTGGCCTGAACATTTATGTAGAAGAATGATCTGGGCAGCAGAGTGAAGCTTGGATTGGAGTGGTGAGAGACAGGAGGCTGAGAGGTTAGCAAGGAAGCTGATTCAGTAATCAAGGCAGGTTAAGATAAGTGTTTGTTATAAGACAAACAAACCATTGTTTGTTTTATGGATGAATGACTTGATTGATGTTTAGGTTGCTGATAACAATAATAGTTGATTAAACCTGAAGATGTTTGACCATTTGCTGTTTGACTGTTGACTATTTGAATTTGATAAGGTTGTTAACTATTTCAGAATAGTGAACCCAACTTCATATCAGTTCATCTAGAGAAATGGAGTTGAGACTAGAGACAACAAACAAACCCCAAACAATAAAATTTTAAACAGTGCCAGTGTAAGGTTTTCTCTAGGGAGGTTTTGTTGAAGGTTCCAAGAACAGAATTTTAAAAAAATTCCAAATGCAGAATTAGTGGTTAGGAACATAAGAGTAGAGTCATTTTCTTCAGGGAATAAAGCCCTTCACCGAGCATTTTAAAAGCTGATTGATTAAACCTCTTCTACCTCCTCCAGGAAGTCTTTACTGTTTGTTTTTCACCAGCCCAGAGAATATCATCCCTACAGCCACTTTAGCATATATGTATATATCAAATTATATCCTGTACTTAATCATTGTTTCATCTTTTCTTACTCACTGTATCTTTGTTCTTCTCTCTATACTTGCATTGTTTGTAAATAATTCATTCCAGTCCTTTTCCCCATTATATCACAAACTCCTTCAGAGACGGGGACCATGTCTATCACTTTTATTACTATAATTTCCCAATGTGCTCGGTATATTGTTCAACAAAAGGTAGGCATTTGGTAGACTGAATGATTTATTCATTGATTGATTCAGCCTGAAAAGATGCAGTTTGAGAGGAGATATGCTTTAAATAGATTTATGGGCACTGGGATTATTGTGTTATGAGGGAAGAGAAAGGATGCATAACCCTAACATTAGTGTGGGTGTCTGGGAAGGAAACTGACTGTTCCTTCCAAACAGCCTGTTTCCACCGTTGGATGTAAGATTTTGGACTGGATGGACCAATGTTTGACCCAGCAGTGGAATTTTTTGTCCATCAATTAATCGTATTTATTGAGTTCTTATCATGTGCAGAACGCTGTACTAAGCACTTGGGAGAGTGCAATATAGTAGAATTATATAGAGAGCAGCATGGCCTAGTGAATAGAGCATGGACCTGGAAGTCAGAAAGACCTGATTCTAATCCCGGTTCCAATCACTTGTATTCAGTATGATCTTGGGCAAGCTACTTAACTTCTCTGTCCCTTGGTTCCCTCATCTGTAAAGTGGGGATTAAGATTGTGAGATCTACATGGGACTTCCAAGCGCTTAGTACAGTGTTCTGCACATAGTAAATGCTCAATAAATATTATTGAATGAAGGACTTGGACTGCGTCCAACCAGATTAGCTTGTGTCTACCCAATTCTTAGTACAGTGCCTGGAACATAGTAAGCGCTTGACAAATGCAACACAATACAAAAACACAACAATAAACAAAAAGTGGAGTTGGTAGACACTTTACCTGCCCACAATGGGTTTACAGTCCAGAAAGGGAGACAGATATTAATATAAATAAATTACAGATATAATAATGTTGGTACTTGTTAAGCACTTACAATGTGCAGAGCACTGTTCTAAGCGCTGGGGTAGATACAGGGTAATCAGGTTGTCCCACGTGAGGCTCACAGTTAATCCCCATTTTACAGATGAGGTAACTGAGGCACAGAGAAGTTAAGTGACTTGCCCACAGTCACATAGCTGACAAGTGGCAGAGCTGGGATTTGAACCCATGACCTCTGAATCCCAAGCCTAGGCTCTTTCCACTGAGCCACGCAGTTATGTACAGAAGTGCTGGGGAGTGAAGGGATCAGTGACTAAAGATGCAAATCCTAGTGCAAGGGTGACGCAGAAGGGAGTGGGAGAAGAGGAAATGAGGGCTTAGTCAGGGAAAGAATCTTGGAGATGTGTTTTTTTTGTTCTTATTTAAATTTTCAAAACCTCATATGGGAGATAAATAGTCTGGCACATTTGAAATAGTTTCTGACAATCAAGATCCTTAGACTCTGAAGTGGAGAACCCAGAAAGATTATAAAATCTCCTTTCTGTAACTATTTTTAAATAGAAGATATTTCCTCTTAGAAGATACATTAATAACATCTTGCATTACATTGCACCTTTTCCACAAAAATTTCAGAGTGTTTTCCCATATATTTCCCAGTTTTTTCCTTGATGAGGAAATAAATATTTAATACCCATTTGGTAGATGAATTAACTGAGTCACAGAAGTTACTCGTTCAAGATCCCAGAGTTTGTATGGGCTCTGAACTAGAGCAAGAGTAACCTGACCAACTCTAGATCTATTGTCTAGAGACTAGGCCTGTGACCTTGCCTTGAGGTGGACTCTGAAACCAGATGACCTCTGAAACTCTTTCTTATTATTCCAGGAAATATTTGAAATATTACTTGCTCATAAAATTCCGAGACCATTCAAAGTGAGAAGTTCTCTTTCCCGAAGATTCAGAGTTTCTCGCTTATGAAACCACTCAAATGGTTTTCTTTCTGGCTTTCTTTCTCCTGTATATGCTCAATTTATGATTACAAGCTGTCTCACCAATGATGCCATTTACAGTCCTTTCAGAGGAGTTCTTTGAGGGTAACACTTTAGGAGAACTTTTTTTTTCATAGTACCACCAATACTCAAGGATGGGACAATCATGCGTTCATAAACTTGGCAGGGCGAGAGCAGGAGAATTTTCCCTTCATAAACTTCATGTGCTCAGATAGCTTGATTTCCAGGATGGAGTTCTTTTGAACAACTATACAGCCTTCTCATTTTATTCCACCTTTCTTCCTCTTGAAATCAGTGGGGCTCTGCATGTGGGAGATATATGAGTGGAAAGTTCAGAAGTGGAGAATCAAGTCTAATTGCATTTTCCACCTCCACCTTCTTTGTTGATTTGGGCCTCGGTAATACCAATCTGGTCCCTGAGACTTGCATGATGCCTGTGTTAAGTACACTCAGCTGCCTCACAACACTATGAAGTACTGGGAATATATAGAAAGCACTGGGAAATCACAATTCTGAGCATAGGCCCCGAATATTATGGCATCTGTGGATTTACAGCTTGGGGATAAAGTCCCTATTATATCTGAATGCCAGCGTCTACTGCTTCTCTGCTAAGATGTGAGGGGATTTGAGTGGGATTCAAAGTGATGAAAATATACCCCCCCCCATGGATTGACCCAAATTTGGATCCTTCTATTATTACTACTATTGTTATTTGGCTAAGTGCTTACTATAAATAAAATAAAATAAATGATGGTATTTGTTAAGCGCTTTCTATGTGCAGAGCACTGTTCTAAGCGCTGGGGTAGACACAGGGGAATCAGGTTGTCCCACGTGGGGCTCACAGACTTCATCCCCATTTTACAGATGAGGTAACCGAGGCACAGAGAAGTGAAGCGACTTGCCCACAGTCACACAGCTGGCAAGTGGCAGAGCCGGGATTTGAACTCATGACCTCTGACTCCAAAGCCTGGGCTCTTTCCACTGAGCCACGCTGCTTCTCTGAGCCACACTGCTACTGCTATTGCTACTGCTGCTGCTGCTACTGAGCCACGCTGCTACTATGTGTTAAGCACTTTTGTAAGTGCTGGGGTAGATGCAAATTATTCAGGTCGGACACAATCACTGCCTCACGTGGGGATCACAGATTAACCAGGAGGGACAAGAGGCTTTGAATCCCCATTAAAACAGGTCCAGAGAAGTTAAATAACTTGCCCAAGGTCACACAGCAGGCAACTGGGAGAGATGGGATTAGAACCCAGGTCCTCTGACTCCCAGGCCTGTGCTTTTCCCACTAGACCACGCTGTTCCTCAGTGGTTCTTCGGGTAATCACTTGGGGATTAGACTTCTATGAAGTACATCCTCCCCACCCCGTCCCCCCCTCAACCAGCATTTCTCACTCCAGTCACCTCTCTCTTCTTGTGCTAAGAGAAGGAGGGACCAGGGCTGGAGCTGGGGGGGAGGGTGGCACTTCCAGGTTGAGGCCTGACCAGGCTGGAGGTGGCTGTCACTGCTTCCATTCCAGGCATTCAGGGAACTGGGGAAGTCACCATTTTGCCATCGCGTTCTCTTCCTCTAGAATGCTCTGCTTTTTTTGGTGGTATTTTATAGCTCGGAAGTGAATCGAGAGGTCATTGTAAAATATCAACAACAAAAGTTCTGAAGAAGTGTTGGAGGGAGAGGAGGAGGAGAAGAGGAAAAGAAGAGAAGAGACATCTGAAGATTGTAAATTCCATGAGGTGGTAAGCTCTTTGAAGGTGGGGATTGTATCTACCCATTCGATTTTATTGCACTTTTCTAAGTGCTTAGGGCAGTGCTCTTCACCCAGTAAGCACTCAGTAGATGTCATCGATTGTTTGGGGGCCTGCTGGGGATAAACTGCCCTTAAGGCAAGTGCCTAAACTCTTGGTTAGGCTAGCACCAGCTCTTCACTTTTACTAGTCAATTATTCATCCTCAAACCATAACTTTATTTAATGCTATTATCGGAAGCCTGAAATCCCCAAAGTGAAAAGTTGGCACTTATGGATCTAGGGCAGCGACTGTATCGAAGTTGCTTTTTATAGCTCTTCACACTATCCTATGTGCTTAAATATTAGCAGGGTGGGCACTGGGAGTACAGTAGGGGCTGTAAGGAGTGGAAAGTATTTTGATGCAGGTCTTAAATAGCTTTCTTTCTCTTACTAAGGGTGCTGTGCAATAATTTCTAGGAAGAGCAGGCAATGACGATGGGGCTTAATCGTAACCGATGGGCCCTGTTAATATACTTTTGGTCTTTGGGTCTTACATAATGCAAGGGTTAAGCACACTTTTCTTCCCGTCTAAATTCTGCCCTGGGGCTAGTTTAAATCGTGCCTGTCACAAGCATTATCTCAAACACCAGGGCCACTCTATTAGCATGTCTGGCAGGCTCCTGCCTCCTGCCACTGGCTCAGCTCACCAACTGCCAGGGAGGACTAGCACCTAGTTACTGCCGTGGCCTGGGGGCATGCCCCAGTGTGACCTCTTCCGTATGATCTGCCTCCAGCTGATGGGCCCCCTCATGCAAGTGTATGAGGCTCCTCTGGTTAATGAATTGGTGGAAGTGATTTTCAGGGAAGATTCCCCGAGGACCGATTAGCCGGTTTAATAGCTGGGACCACTAGTGAAATTGACATCCAGAGCAATTACCCCAGTCACCAGAAGGCTAAATGAATATTTCCTAGGTCCCTAAATAGTTAGAAGTCAAGGCCAGGGTTGTGATAAAAAGTGGCAGGGAAATTGTTTTATGTTGTTTGGTTGGGGTGAAAGGGGAGAAAAATGCGTGTGCAAAGGCCAACATTCACCTTTGGGTTGCAGTCATGAAAAGTGTTTGTCCATTATCCTCATGAAATAGAAGAAACAGCGTACGGGCATGAAATCTTTGCAGTTTGGGAGGAGAATTAGCGGGTGAAGGGAGGGAGTGACAAAGTAGAAGGTTTTGGGGAGGGATGAAACTCACTAAAGTTACTTCTCCCCCGCCACCCCCCCGAGGTGTTTTGCCTTCTTTGTGTCTTCTCCATAGATTCACAAAGAGACCCAATAAATCAATAATAACTTTCATTTTTCTTAAGCACTTACTATGAGCCAAGCCCTGTGTAAGGGCTGGATAGATACACTGCAGTCAGATCAGCCACAGTCCCTATCCCACATGGGGCTCCCAGTCCAAGAAAGTGGGAGAGGAGGTATTTAATTCCTATTTCACAGAGAGAAAACCAAACATGTAGAAGTTAGGTGGCTTTCACAAAGTCACACCAGCAGGTAGAGGGCAGAGCTGGGATTAGATTCCCCGTCTTCCGACTCCCATTCATTCAGTCGTATTTACTCGATCGCATTTATTGAGCGCTTACTTCGTGCAGTCTTGGGTTTTTCTCAATCAAGCAATGATATTTATTTAGTGCTTACCTTGTGCAGAATGCTCTACTTGCTTGGCAGAGTACAGTATAATGGAGTTGGTAGACATGTTTCCTGCCCACAAGGAGCTTACTGTTTCACCTTCTTCAGGCCATCCCACGGTATAGCCCGTTAAATTGTGAACTCCTTGAAGGCTGAATCGTTCCTAGTCACTCTATTGTACCCTCCCAAGGATTTAGTATGGTGCTTTGCATAGGGTAAGCACTCGATAAATACCACTGATCGACTGATAGCCTGAACTTTGCATGGAGGGGGTCTGCTGTTGGGTAACAGTGACTCCATGGTCATTCCCACCCCTTAGTGGCACCTTACCTGACGTTTTCCGTCCCTGGGCTTACCACCCCACCCTTTCCACATCCTTGAAGTTTCATCCAGTGTTCTGAAATCTTGGGAATTGATCTGATTTTCTACTGGAAAAGTGTTAAAGTGATTGCACTTTTCAGATCATGAATTTCATTGGCTTTGATGACATTCCCTTAGAAGGAGTGTATCTTAAATGGCTTGCTTCTGGCAGATTTTCCATTATAAAACTGTCAATATTTTAAATGTATGTTTAAAATATTTAGACCTGCTGTGAAGTTTTTAACTTTACTTTCATGTCCCTTGTCAAGGGCTTAGTATAGTGCTTTGCACACAATAAGCGCTCAATAAATACCGAATGAATTTTCTGTCACCCTCTCTGACCAGAAAATTCCTTGTAGTTGTACAGTACTTTCATTTTCCTAAAGCTTTTCCACATCACCTCATTTTGCTCTCACAGATACTTATGAGATATAAAAAGGCAAGTATTATTATCCACATTTTACAGATGAGAAAACTGAGGCCTAAAGAGCTCTGAGAATGAGACCTCTTTTGATCAGTTCTGCTGTGGTCCTGGACTAGAATTGATTCCTGACAGGTAGTGTTTCAGGTGGGCTTCTTCTAGCTACTTCTAGCTTCTTCTAGCCACTCTTATAGCTTTTCATCATCTGCTGGTCTATTACCGCCCTCTCCTCTTCCCAAATCACTTCTCCTCCAGGAGGCCTTCCTGGATTGGCCCCAGTACAGCACCTTGCTTCTAGGACAGTTCTGCCCCTTTCCTACTTTGTGAACTTGGGCAAGTCACTTAACTTCTCTGTGCCTCAGTTTAGTGAATCGGAGAGGACAAAAACGCCCTCTTTCATCATAACGTCAGAAGGCTATTTCAAATCAGTAAATATTTGAACTCCCGGATATCATTCCCTTTTGGAATGACTACAGTAGGGTTCGTGGCCAAAAGGTCTCAGTTGAAATGGCTTAAAAATTCAACTTTCATATAGGAATATGTGTAATTCATCGGGATTTAATTTGGAAGCTGTTGCTTTCTCTTCTAAAATCTCAAGGTTAAAACTACTGTTCCCCAGCAGCCTAATTCAGTGAATACTGTTGTGTATACTGGATTGTACGCAGTAGACCAATAAAAGCAATCTGATTGATCTATCTCGTTATGGACTTGATGGCTTCCAAAGCACTAGCTATAAAATAAGCTAACTGGAAAATCAAAGCTTTAGTGACCTCAGAGGACTCTTCATCAAGTTGTGCAGTTTAAATCATGTTCCTTTAAATTTAGATATCACATGCACAACACATTTTATATAACAAACCAGCAAATACTTGTAAACAGCTCTTCTCCCTGGCCCCCCTTTTCCCTGCTGAAACGCCTGTATTAGTGAGTAGCTTTCCAAGTCCCCAAATCTTTCTAAACGTTTAGACTTCTGGTTCGGCTGGATTATCAAAGTCTCTCGAGACTGCTCTCTTCTCCCCTATCTTTTAAATGCTGGGCTTCAAACAGAACTGTTATTTGTTAGTATTACTTACTCCGAGGTCTGATTGGATTAGATCTATGTCAGTGGTGCTGCCTGATTAATGATTACTGCAGAAGAGTTTTCCATTTGTGACGGTAAGCCTTTTCAGGCTGAGGGTCGGCCTGCTGCCGGTGTGGGAGCCTGACTTTCGTGGTAACAGCCTACAGAGGATGCCAGTCTAGCCTGATTATCAGTGTCTCAGGAAACTGTAGTTTTCTTGGGTCTGCAGTGTTGGCAGCTGTCCCAGAAGTACCCGTAGCCTGGGTGGATCTGGATGCCAGTTCTCTTGAGAAGCAAGCAACGGAAATCTCGGCTTGCAAGAATCCCTCACTAAAAAGTTCCTCCATCTTGAGAAAAAAAGCAAGGAGTTTGGTTCTTTTAGGATTATTAGCGAGTCGCTTGGACATCATTCATTCATTCATGCAATCGTATTTATTGAGCGCTTACTGTGTGCCGAGCACTGTACTAAGCGCTTGGAAAGTACAATTCAGAAAAAGATAGAGACAATCCCTGCCCAACAACGTGCTCACAGTCTAGAAGGGGGAGACAGACAACAAAACAAAACAAGTAGACAGGCATCAATACCATCCAAATAGATAAAGAGAATCATAGATATATACTCATCATTAATAAAACAGAGTAATAAATAATATATACAAATATACACAAGTGCCGTGGGGAGGGGAAGGGGGTAGAGCAGAGGGAGGGAGTAGGGGCAGTGGGAGGGGAGGAGGAGCAGAGGGAAAGGGAGGACTCAGTCTGGGAAAGCCTCCTGGAGGAGGTGAGCTCTCAGTAGGGCTTGGAAGAGGGGAAGAGAGTTAGTTTGGTGGAGGTGAGGAGGGAGGGCGTTCCAGGTCAGAGGTAGGACGTGGGCCAGGGGTCGACGGAGGGACAGGCGGGAACGAGGCCCAGTGAGGAGGTGAGCGGCCGAGGAGCGGAGTGAGCGGACTGGGCCGTAAAAGGAGAGAAGGGAGGTGAGGTAGGAGGGGGAAAGGTGAAGGAGAGTTTCGAAGCCAATAGTGAGGAGTTTTTGTTTCATGCGAAGGTTGATAGGAGACCACTGGAGATTTTTGAGGAGGGGAGTGACATGCCCAGACCGTTTCTGAAGAAAGATAATCCAGGTAGAGGAGTGAAGTATCACCTGAATCACCCAGAATAAACCAAAGACGACTGCTGCCAGCGCAGCCCAAACTGTAAAAGTGTAAAAGCTGCTTGTGTCGTGGTCTCTTTATTCCCCTTGGTGGGTGTGTGCCTGTGTGCCTATGTGTGCTTAAGATGGCTATCTTGGACCTTTGAATTGTAAAATCAATTATTGTTTCTAATGCATTCTTACTGTTCTATGTATCTGTCTTCTACCATTTAGATCAGGAGTCCCACATGGAACAGAAATTGTGCCTGGATTGTTTTATTTACCACATCACTTGCCGTAGAGTAAGCACTTTTAAAATACTGCAACTAATTTTACTGCACATTTTACCAATGAAGGGGCAGGTAGAAAACATCTATTGCACTGATTTAGTTAACACACACAAACCCTCTACATTCCAATCAAGACATCCCCCAGCCCCCCATAATCTTTAAGGTGTTTAAGCTTCATGAGACTTACATTTAGTTGTCAGATATGCCTTTAAACAGAAGGTAATAAAGTTTTGCTAGCTTTTTGGTTCTATGTCTGGGCTCCATCGCTAAAGGAAATCAGCTGCCTTGATTTAGATTACAACCTCTAGGATTCTGCCTGGAACAAGAACATTTTTTATTGAGATTTATATTTCCCTAACGTTTAGAAGAAATTCATTTTTAAGCTGTTCTCAGTGAGAGCATTTTTCACGATTTTGCATCTTTTAATTTGAACCAACCCTATTGATTAGTTGAAATTCCAAGTGTATTGATCCTTTGAAGTTAATCTGTGGAGTGAGATTTTTACTTTGGGTAATAACACTTTTCAGTACTCTTAAGTTTGCTGTCTGCCATCTCGTTCATCAAACACCAGATGGAATTATTACACTTACAGTGATAATTGCCAGGGGCAGTAGTAAACTTTCAAAAGGATTTTACTCATTTTCCCATTCTGAAGGGGAGGGCATTAGAAAAGTCAGGGATCTAGAAAGCCACTGAGGCCATTTTCTGACAGACGTAAGAAAGGACGTGTTAGTAACCCAAGGCCATGATTGCTGACGTACCTTCTAGAAGTTTAGCACTGATATTGCCCTCTAAAAATCAATCTAAAAGGGTAGATGTCATGGGAGGGTTTGTCTTGTCTTCCTCCCTGTTTAATACTCCTTTAACTGTATTTATTGAGCACCACATGTGGGGACTGTACCAGGGGACTGTGAGAGAGCAACACAAGTAAAAGGCAGCTCTTCCTCAATAGCTTTCAAGAGCACGGGCCTGGGAGTCAGAAAGATCTGGGTTCTATTCCCGTTTGGTCACGTGTCTGCTCTGTGACCTTGGGCAAGTCACTTAACTTCTTTGTGTCTCAGTTACCTCTTCTGTAAAATGGGGATTGAGATCATGAGCCCCATGTGGACCTAATTAGCTTGTATCGACCTTGAGACTTAGTATACTGCCTGGCAGGTAGTACGTGCTTAACAAATATAAAGAAAAAAAGGGCCTTTTACAACCTCAGACATGATTACACTGAATTTCTGCCAAATAGCGAGGATGCCAATTTTAAGATTTCCAAGGAAGGAAGTTACCCTCTCTGGGAAATTCTTCCTATCTTTTCTGGTTTCAGTGAATGGCTTTTAAAACCAATACGGTAACATCTACCACCGCCCTAATCTAAATTTGGAACATTTTCTTTCCTTATCTTGTTTTAGTCTCTCTCTCTCTCTGAATTTCACGTTAAGACAGTGCTAATTAGTAGATAGACCAAGAATGAAGTAGTGTCCCAGAAAACCTCAGCTCTTGACTTCCAAAGTGGAAAGAAGTCATGGTGAAAAAGCCAGGGACTCCAGCCCTGTTTTCTCAAGGCTACTACCTAAAGAATCTGAACTCTTGACTTTAAAATATTAAATTTAATTAGTTTAGTCTGCATATCCACTGCCTTCCCTTTTAATGGGAAATAGAATAGAAACCCCACCCCCAATCTGCTCAATTTCAGCTTGCTTAGTCTGCTCCTGCCTAGAAGGCATCTCTCTGTAGTACTAGGAAAGTTTGCCCAGGAGGGAGAGAGCATCCCTTGAGGTCCATGGCTCTTTGCTACAAACATACTAAGCTTGCCTACAGTAACCAGCATGTGCATTTGAACCTAATTACAAATCAGGGCTTCATTTTTGTAAATAGTGTAAAAATACCTGCACATAAAGCAACACTAGTAAATAAATAGCCTTAATAAGGATAAAAATGAAATGACAGTAAACAGGAGTAGTTGCCTATATATCTGTAAAGGCTACAAACTCCATATATGATTATCTGAAATGAAAAATGGAGATTATCTCATGTTGTAAACTCTTAATCTGGGATAAGATAAAAGATTCTCCCTCAATACCCCGAAACTGTTCATCACTGTATTTAGGGCGGGTTTGATAAACAAAGGAAATGAAATGAAAAATTAAAAAAAAAAACTTTTAAAGGAATGAATTTCAAAATACTGGGTGATTTTCCATTATTCAGATTTGGACATTAATCAGTTAGTTCACATTATCATCTTCATCATCATCATGTCATCTACATCATCACATCCATTCTACTTTTCCTCTTCCTCCTTACCCTCCTCATCAGTCTTTATTGAGCCCCCTGCTAGATACAGAGCACTGTAACTAGAGCCTGGGAAATGTACAACAGAAATAGAAGACAGTGAACATACGATAGGTTAAAGAGTGAGAGATCCAAAGGATAATTTCCGAGAAACATTGTCTCCAGTACTAGAAGAAGGAGTCTAAATAGCCGAATCTAAGCCCAAACAATGCTACTGCCAAGAGTAGTTGGTAAACTGAAAATAGTCAACACCAAAGACCAAGAATACTTGGAAATCTGAATGATTTTGTATGAAAATGGAAAAGAGCTTTCCTGAATGTTCAAAAAATAATTCGACAACATAGGAGAAACTGCTGAATTTAATGTTATTCCTCAGAAGAAAACAACTTGGAAACCCTGAGCTATTTAAAGTCACTAAATTTTCCAGTAAGGTGGCAAATTGAAAAGGAGTTACCCTTCGTGGGTCTGGTTACTCTGGTAAAGCATTCATATTTAGGTGGGACGGTGAGCACCAGCAGGTTCCAGAGGAAGCTGAAGACTCAGATAATGGGCCAACTTGCCCTGTGAGAAACAAGAACTTTAAATCAATATCAAACGGTCTTAAGAACCAAGGTAAATTCTGCTGTTGATGATCAGACTACACCAGAATTTAGCACAATTTGAAGGCATTGGATTTTCCCAGTGGGAACACTGATTTGGATGACATTACATTACAGTAGTAAAAAATATGAGAATACAACCAAAAACCAACACTTCTAAGTCTTGCAGAGATGCTACTGACTTCAATCTTACATGCTTTGTCAGCGGGGAAAAAAAAAAGTATTTACATGACTTGAGTTAACCATTGCTGTTGTGTTACAGCAGTTATCAACTTTCCACTTTGTGGACCAATATTCAGCAGTCTAGTTATCTAAAAGCCAATCTAAAGGAATTTTCTCCAATTAGGTTTACAGCACTAAGCTTGAATCTGTGCAGTGTAGTGATTCCTAAGAAATATCGCAAATATTTTTAAAAACTTAGAATTTTTGGAGCTAAATATTTATAATTCAGAAGATCATTTTCATCTCAAAGATCTCCCAGGCCCTCTCTATTTAGAGAAGTATTTTGTGTCCCAGGGCACAGCCATTACCATTTTTCTCACTATTTTCGGTGGGGGTTTCCTAACTAGAAATGTTACTCTGTAAAATAAAATGAGGCTCAGTTACGTTTCCTGAGGGAAGGAAAAGTGATAAGGAAAAGAATGAAAAAAGTAATAAAGCGAGCTACATGATATTGGGAAGAAAATGTGTAACTAACACTTTGCCAATTGAATTTGAATGGTCATCCTTCATAAGGGCAGTACAAATAGCTTTTGTTATCCAGAAAACTCAAGCTATCATTTGGAGATCAAATTCAGAGCATATTTCTCCTCAAAGGACAATGTTGGAAATCATTCATAATGGATACCCTTTTCAATCATTGAAAAAAATATTAGCTGCTTGTGGGTTATGACTATTAGTAAATGACCATATTCTAGCTCTGCATTAATGGAAGGCTCTCCGATATCTGTGTGTGAAACAGTAGAATAATTTACACTAAGATTTAGAACAGGAACAGAAAAAAAAATGTGATATACAACCTACATAGGAACAAAGATAATTAAAGGAAAGATTTACAAATCAAGACTGATTTTGTTTCTTTTAAAGATTAATGATCCCAGTGGTCTATCATGGGAGGTTTTCCTGAATAAGATTTTCTGAAAACTGCTTTGGAACTTTTCAAGAGCACAAGGGGAAGCAGAGGTCAGTTGATATAGATACCCTGCCCATGGAGAGATGCGTCATTTATAATATTTGCCATTTCTCGATTCAAACTGATCGACACGCCTCAAGGTCAACTGGGATTAGATAAGGCTGTGGAAAAAATGTACGAGAGCGGCTTCTAGAGATAATCTATAAGTAGTTATAAGAATCTCAGTCTGATATTTAAGGGTCACGGACCCCTGAGCTGGGTGAGAAAAAGAATCAAAATCCAAGGGCAACAGTGAAATATTGTGGTTTTATTCAGTTGGCTTGAAATGCCAAAAAAGAATGAAAGTCTGAACTAACTATTGTATAAAGAATCACACGTATTAAAAAAAGCCAATGAGATATTTGGGGGGAAACTACCAGCTATTTTTGTTTCCCAATTTCAGCTCACCATTCAGAGGTTGCATGGATTGATACCCATTCTCAGCATTGATGTATATATTCATATTCAGCTGTACATTCAGTGTTTTAATTTCCTACTTCATCATGACACATTTGTACCACGAATCTGCATAATCTCCTCCTCTAGACTGCAAGTTCCTCATGGGCAGGGACCTTAACTACCAACTCTGTTCTTTTGTACTTGCCCAAGTGGTTATAGTACAGTGCTCTGCACACAGTAAAGTCGTCGGTAAATACACATGTGATTGATTATATACTCATTCTTCTTCATGATTCCATTATTTGTAAATAATTTGTGTCCATATGCCTTCTCCATTAATTACTATAGGGTCCCGATTGGAGCTAGAGAGTATTGGAGAAGCAGCGTGGCTCAGTGGAAAGAGCCCGGGCTTGGAAGTCAGAGGTCAGGGGTTTGAATCCCGGCTCTGTCACTTGTCAACTGTGTGACTGTGGGCAAGTCACTTAACTTCTCTGAGCCTCAGTTCCCTCATCTGTAAAATGGGGATTAAAACTGTGAGCCCCACTTGGGACAGTCTGATCACCCTGTATCTACTCCAGTGCTTAGAACAGTGCTCTGCACATAGTAAGCGCTTAACAAATACCAACATTATTATTATTTTATTTCTGCTGTACGTTCCTAAGGCTTAAAAGGTTCTTTACATAGTTTCCCCACCTGTCTGTATCATTCTCCTCCTCTCTCTCATGCCATCATCCCCAACCATCTCTCTCTACGGAGCAGAACCGTACAAGCAGTCTCAAAATTTCCCTATAATGGAATGGTGACTAAAGATCCGGATACCCAGTGCGCTGTGTGCAATTTTGCTAAGTAGAGTAGAGTAGTACCCTGGAATGTCTCTGAGAATCCGAACCTGGTCTCCTGAATCGACTTGTGAAAGTTTAATTGGATGTGAGACTGCTCCAAGAGGGACCACTGGCACTTTAATAGCTAGCTGCAGACCCCCAGTGAGGTTGAATAATTACAATCAAGGAACTATAGCAGTTTCCATGACTGCATTTATAGCACGGCTAAAAGGCACATTTTTCCCCACATGACAGTGTACTTTGTATTAATTATAGATTACATGCTTCAGCCCTCTATCATTATGCTAGCATATTCTCATAAAAGATGGTACATTAAACATAAAATACTGTGTTCATTACGTGTAAGAATGTTCGAATCCCTGCAGTAAGTGAACGTTTGGCAGGAAGGGAGAAAGAGGCCATTTTAGGAATATCGTTGGTGAGAGAGAGGAAGAAATTACTAATCAGGGGGCAGCAAGTGAGAGACTGGCAGTCTAGATCATGTGGACCCACAGATCCTGTGCCCCTTCATTAGACTCTTCCAATAATCCTACTGCTGAATTACATTGATTTGGAATGTTATAGGCATAGAAGGAACGTTTCTGAATAATCGGGACCAGCGTTTCCAAATAATCATAATGTTACTAAGTATAGTATTTGTTAAATGTTTATCATGTGCAAAGTGCTGATATAGACATGAGGTGATCTCATCAGACACAGTCCCTGTCCCGCATGGGGCTCACAGTCTAGGTAGGAGGGAGAACAGGGTTGAATCCCCACTTTACAAATGAGGCAACTGAGACGCAGAGAAGTTAAGTGACTTGCCCAAGGTGGTAAGACAGGCAAGGGGAAGAGTTGGGATCCCTTATCCCTGATGACGGATTTACAGGAAGGGTAGGCTATTCCATATCCAGAATAATACTCTGCGTACAATAGGAGTTCATTGCGGTGTTCTGTAAAAAGGGAAGCACTCAGTACAATGTTTTGTAAAGAGGAGATGCTCAGTCCAATGCTCTGGAAAAGGGAGGTGCTCAGTACACTGCTCTGTAAAGATGAGGTGCTCACTGAAATTCTCTGCAAAGGAGATGTATTCAGTACAGAGCTTGGTGCTTAGCTAACATTGTTGATGACAGTGAGGATGGCAGTGATTATGATGATGACTGACTACGTAGGAGGTTGTTCTATGGAGGTAGGTGAGGATGCTCGAGCGTTGATTGCCCCAAGAAATCTTGTCAATAAGAACTGAGGCTATGGCCTGGGGTATGTGTTGGAGAGCTGATCGAGAACTTTGAAGGCAAAGGAGCACTAAAGGTATGGCAGTATCGGAGATACCATCCTCTGGATTTAAAGCTGATTCCATCTCTCCTGACAATCAGGAATGTGGTAGTTTTAACCCACCCGTTGCAAGAGAAGGCGTTGATTTGGGGCAGAAATCAAGAATTATCCCCCAAGATTCAGCCAAAGTTACACCGGAGCAAATCAGGATTTCAAAACAGATTTCAGTCTGTTCCCAGTGACGGCAGAATGGAGAAGGTAAAGTTGAAAAGAACCGGGGGTGGTCATTTCTACCCTCTGCTCTGGGGACTGGCGCTACACATTTAGATGGGCAAAAATTCCAGCTCCACCTGGAAGAGTGCAGGACTCAGGAGCAGCAACTATTGAACGAGCCTCCGGGTGGCTAGTGGGAAGTATCTTCCCCTGTCTACTCTCAGCTGTCTTACTAATGCAATAGAGTGGGAATCTCTTTGAACTGAACACTAATGGTTTAATTGCATTGCTCGATCTAATTAAAACCTTACCCTACTTATCCTGACAGATGGTTTGGTTGAAAATTTCAACTGCACTGGAGGAAATCTGTATAAGTGGATCCTAGAGAATACAATCACAATGCCTCAGATCTTGATCACTTAGAAGAAATTTCCATCCAATTTTCCCTTTCTGAACTTTGTTATGGAACTCGGCTGCTGGATTACAGAGCTCTCTCTCTCTCTCTCATCTCTTGATCTCCCTAAGTAATAGTGTATTAATAATAATAATATTTGTTAAGCACTATAATATAATATATAAAAAATATATCCCTAAGTAATAATGTATTAATAATAATATTTGTCCCAATCCATCCCTCTCTTGTCTCTTGATCTCCCTAATAATGTATTAATAATAATATTTGTTAAATACTATAATATATCATTATAATAATAATATACCCCTAAGTAATAATGTATTAATAATAATAATATTTGTCCCATCCCATCTCTCTCTCTCGTCTCTTTATCTCCCTAAGTAATAATGTATTAATAATAATAATGATATTTGTTAAGCACTATGCTAAGCATAGAGGTAGATACAATTCAATCAGACCATTATATGCTCCACATAGGGCTCACAGTTTAAAGGGGAGAGACAACAGGTATTTCATTCCCATTTTAAAGTTGAGGAAACTGAAGCACAGAAAAGTGAAGTGATTTGCCCAGGGTCATGTAACAGGCAAATGGTGGCAGTAGGATTAGAACTCATTCCTACTGGCCTACTGGGAAATCCTGTGCTCTTTCCCCTAAACCATGCTGCTTCTCACTAATTAGTAATATTACTATTATTTCTATTTTCTTTGGAGACTATCAATCAAAGGTCACCCAATGAGGTGCCAGTCCCCAGCATGTGCCATTCAGCTCATTTTGTCTGCTTTTTCAGTTATTATCGCTGTGTGGCAGGATCTCAGAGGTGGTTTATTACCAATTTCACATAGGAATGGAAAACAAAACCAATTTCTGCAGCCCTGTTCGGGCTGAAACTCTGTTTAAAGGAAGAATGAGAAGCTTCAAAGTGATGTTGGACAAGTTCATGGCCAGGCATGTTGTAGCAGACAACTTAAAGCAACACCCAGAAAATAGCTCTGCAATAATGTGAGACCCAGAAGCCCCAAAATACACTCATCTTCAGAGGTCTCCAAGTAAAGAACATGAGTGGTGAGGGGTGTGGGGAGAAGATTGGGAGTGTGTGTGTTGGGGTGTATATCAGGAGTTTTTGACAAACACAGAGAGAGACACAGAAACGCATTGTTCAACCAGATGAAAGAGGGACTAGAAAATATGTCCTAAACATTGCTCCCTTTATTTTTTAAAATGGTATTTGTTAAGCACTTGCTATGTACCAAGCACTGTCCTAAGCACTGGGCTAGGTACAAGCTAATTAGGTTGGACACAGTCCATGTCCCTGTTGGGGCTCCCAGTCTTAATCCCCATTTTACAGATGAGGTAACGGAGGCACAGAAAATGAAGCGATTTGTCCAAGGTCACACAGAAGACAAGTGGTAGAGTCAGGATTAGAACCCAGTTCCTTCTGACTCCCAGGCCTGTGCTGCTTCGCACCCAGTTACTATAAAACTGTATGTCTAGCTCACAGGTCCCCAAACCTGCTCACTATGCTTGATTAATTTTCTACTTGCAATGTAGATAGTGTGGTTTAATAGGTGGGTCTCTTGTTCCTTTGAGCTACAGTCACCCACACGATGTCAGCAGAGTCATCTTTGAAAACAAAGAGCAGCTAGATGTGAGTATATATGTGAATACATACACACAAACACACAGATGCATATGCACACAGGACCTTACTGAGGCTTGCTGTGAATATATGATTTTGTAATCCAGATTATCTAGGGTTGCGGGATTCACATCTCAAACAGAAATGAACAAAGTAGCCAGGCGAGCTGGAGATTCAAAGTCTCAAAGGAAACTTCATTTCTCCTCTTTACCCATGAAAACCTCCTCCTCAATCTCTCTATTGGAACCGGCCCCTCCCCAAGCTAACGTGAGATTTAGATCATGGGATCATAAGAAGTGTGCCAGTTGAACCTCCAATAGCTGTGAAAAATATATTTAGCAGGATCTTTCTGTTTTCATCTGACTCTTTGATGCTGATTAACAGCCAATTATCAAATACATTCCGTTTTGGGTCGTGGTGGGAAGCAGAGCCTTAGGTAAATGATATTTGGGTGGTTTGAAAGTTTGCAACCTGAGTCACAGTCACCTCAGGCTTCCTCAGGGCACCCTCTCCCCACCGCCTCATGTCACTGAATGGGATGGATTGTAAATGAGTCGGGTTTGCATGAAAAAAACTGCCTTTTTGATTCCTGCATTTTGGGCTGACAATTTGTTCAACAGTCCCCCGTAATTGGTAAGTAAGTCTTTCCTGCTGCAGGGATCATGGTAATGGTGAAGATCGTCGACATCTAGTATTCTGTTGGGGGCTCACTGAAAATGCATAAACAGGCCCTGTTACAGCCAGAATCTCAATTCTGCCCAAGAGCAGAAACCCAAGCATAATTTTAGCATTAGATTATTCCAACATCTGCAAGACGTCCTCCCAACTGTCTATTACTCCGATTATAGATGAAGTTGTCAAAAGCATCTTGCTGACAGACTCAAAGTATAAATGTTTCTATGTTCTTCCTCTGGTTTCAGTGGTTGGCCTGGTTTTCTTTATAGGAACAGATTTAATGATTTACTTTTCCCCCCTCACTCTATTCTGTAGTGACTGTGAGAATTTTATTCGTTAATGTCAATCTAGCAGTCAATATTCTGCATGCTAAATGAAATTTACCCTTTAACTCTAGGACCAGAAAGATCTGCAGTTTTCATTAATTTTAAACAGAATACTTTTCTCTGGGATTAATGTCTACCTAAAGAAGCTTTTCTAGTTGATTCATAAACTTAGTTTTCACCCTCAAGAACTATTGCATCTTAAATATGTAATTGCTTGGTCAAAAAAAAAATAAATGAGTCTTCAAATAAATTAAAAGTAGAAAGTCAGCTAGGGAATTTGGAAGGGTCAGAGGATGATCATGTTGTCAGAGGATGATCATGTTGTTAAAGGTGCACTTAAGGACAAGCAGGAAAGAATTTAGTGACTCAGTGGGTTCATTAACTTAGTCTTTTCTGAGTCAACTGCAGGGAAGTTCCAACAAGCCAGTTGATTTTCATAATAGACAGATGAGAAGAATTGAATCCATCTGTGGTAAACACACAGGACCAAACTGGATAAAGTAGATGTAAACAAATCTCTGGGACTTGGTAGCAACCTCCCAAGAGGACAGAAAGAATGAAAGAATGCAGAGGGAGCCTCACAGAATTTCTTTTAAGAGGGTGATAACAATCACTAAGTGTACTGGAGACTTGACAAGTGGAGAAGGTGAATTTCACTGAGAAAAATGCTTCAAGGGGTGGTCCTGGGAATTATCTGGATGGGATAGCTGACATTCTCAGGCTGAGCGCCAAACCTGAAAATCAGAAAGACCCTGAAACCATGAGAAAACAGCACCAAACTGACATCACCTGAACTAGCAAGGCCATAGAACAAAAAGGAGTGGAAATGTTTGTATTTTTGGTTTGAATTCCTGGGGCAGAGGAAAAATCTAGAGATAACTTGGGGAAAACACCACCATTCTTGTGGTCAAAACCCCTTTCCACAAATAAATCATGAATTGGCAATCATACAAATTTTTATTATAATTTTTTTTAAATCCCATTAATTTTTAAGGGTTGTGATTATCCTTCCACACTAATCAATCTCAATCAATTGCATTTATTGAGAGCTTACTCTGTGCAGAGCACTACTACAGGGTGAGTCCTAAAAATACCACCACCAAAAAAATATTTTGGAGGTTGTTCGAAGGATTAAATGCAGAAACATAAGGAATCAACTGACCATTCCAGCTGAAGTGGTCACAGTGTCTGCTTTTGCAGCTAAGGAAGAAGAATAGAAGGGATGAAAGAGCCTTTCCTCCTCCTCCTCTCCTTCCCTGTTATTTCTCCAAGTCACTGGTTAACAAAGTAGCTGGGTGGTTTCCCTCTACCCAGCCAAGCATGAGTGGCAGGAGAGAAACCTGAAATTTGTAACTCTCTTGCTTAAAGCAGCTGAGTCACATTGCCCTTTCACATAGAAAAAAAAATGGAGACCTCAGAAAAGTTGTCTTCCATCCCTTCATTTTTTTCAACAAGAATCAGCTTTTAAATGCTTTAGGTTTTAGATTCCCCAGGAATTTGCAGCCATCAAGCATCTTTTGCTAAATCTCTTGAGAGTCTGGATAAGATGCAACTTATAGAAGAAAGGAGCAGGGGGTGCACAACAAAGTCAACTTCATGCCAGTGAAGATGATAGAGATGAAGGTGCCGGAATTAAAGGCTCTAAAGCTGAGACTGCTCTGGGTCTCAAATGATGCTCTGTTTGACTGGCAAACCAACCAAAGTGGATTTGCACTTTAGGCACAAGAGATGAACACTGCCATCCTAGGGCTCTACAACATGATGCTTAAGGGTGAGGTGTTTTTTCAACTAGGTCATGAGAAATATAACCATCACGCTTTTCCAGGATCTCTGTAGGAAAGAAAACACTTTCACCCTTAGGCAGTAGTTGATTCCTTCCCCCGACCCAAATCACTAGGAGAAAATGTAAAACATACAGTAAATCCTCTGGAAAACAGCTATGCACAAACTATTCAAGAAGTTCTGTGGATGCAGGGCTGAGAATGATTTTTCTCAGAAAAGTAACTTGATGTGTTTTCTCACTGACATATGAATCAATAAATTCCTGTCATTAATTGTTAATTCTGTTCTCTTAGAAGCATGGAGAAGCAATTAAAGTAAGTTGCTTGACCTGTTGCTGGATTGATCTCAAATTATTTTGAGTTTCATCTCTGTGAACTTTATTCGTCTACAAGCAAGTCACTGTCAGTGACAGAATTTAGTGACCTTGGGGAAGGTTGGATGTGTTTTTAGAGACTAGGTATCCTAGCAGCTGGACTGTGATTCATTGATATCAAGGTTCCAAGAGCTGCAAGAGTGCTTGAGGAAGCCATTCTTATAAACACGTTTGCCACTCCCAAACATGAAAGTGGTTTGAAAAGGCCTGCGATAGTCTCTTGGTTCACTACAAGATCATCGGACATGAAAATCTTGTGCCTTGTGGGCTCACAACCTAAGAGACCGACCCACATAAAGTGAACACTGCCATTCTCAAATCACTTAACCTTGAAAAAAATGTCTTATATGACTTCAAATTCTAATAGTTGCATAAGTAAAAATCCATAATGAGTATCAGAGGGTCATTTAGGGCCTAGAGGGAAAGGCTAAGGATATTAGAAGGTAAATTCCTACGTAGGGAAATTGATATCTAAGAGATAGACCATTAAGTAGATGTTTTTCTAAGCACATGTTGAATGGCACTGGATGCCATTGGATTCCCCCTCTAAACTATGAGTTTGTCGGGGGCAGAAATGTGCCTGTTTGTTGCTATATTGGACTCTCCCAAGTGCTTAGTACAGTGATTTGCAAACAATAAGTGCTCAATAAATACAAGTGAATGAATGCCATTATTAGTGGTAGATGAGTAGGCTCATCAGGACATTGGTTTCACCCAATGTGGTATTTTAATAATAATAATAATAATGTTGGTATTTGTTAAGTGCTTACTATGTGCAGAGCCACTGTTCTAAGCGCTGGGGTAGATACAGAATAATCAGGTTGTCCCACGTGAGGCTCACAATCTTAATCCCCATTTTACAGATGAGGTCACTGAGGCAAGGAGAAATTCAGTGACTTGCCCAAAGTCACACAGCTGACAAGTGGCAGAGCCAGGATTCTAACCCATGACCTCTGACTCCCAAGCCTGTGCTCTTTCCACTGAGCCACGCTGCTTCTCTATTTTTCAGTTTTCCTATATTTTGAAACCCCATTGGTGGCCTTCTGAACCAGAGGGCAAGAAGAGAGTTGTTGATCTCACCTAAATGGATTCTCTCTTCACCAAGTTTTCGGACTTTACTCTTTCCCCTACCTGTGTTCTTCGTAATTTATACAGCGGGTTAACAAAGCACTGAATTCCAGAGAAATTAATAAAAGTCTACCTTCAACTGATTACTTGGCTTCTTCGTAAATGGTGGTGTTATTCTATTAAAATAAACAAACTTCATTTTAATTGTACACTGCTTCAAAATCAAATCAAGTTCCTAATTTGAAGGGATGAAATCTAGAAATATTATGAAATGTGTTTAATATTCAGAATTCATATCCTGATTTAATCAGTGGTGAGTACTAGGTATTCAAGTGAATGAACTGCATAGATGTAATCAACAATATATTATCCCTAATTGAGTTAAATGCCAAAATGTGTTTAGGCTATTCTGCAATGTTGTAAAATGTTGGTAATTTAACTTTATAGTGTAATCTTTATTACGCACAGAATTATGGGAAATTAGTTTCCTTGTCCCTGTTACATTTCTCTGTGATATTTCAAATGAATTAGTTCTATTTAAGAGTATAAAAATGACTGCAAAACCTCTTAGCACCTCTGTAAACATAGATAAGTGCCCTATAGTAAGCATTAAGCTTGATCACACTATCGGGGCCTGAAAGGCTTATATGAATTTCACTTAATTTGGCCTGATCTTTCTAATGTGATTGCAGGTCATGAAGAGGACAAAATAACTTGCAGGAAAGACTTACTGGGGAACAGAAAAATCAAAGCCATTAAAAGAACCACAATCTTGACTATTTTTGCAAACTCAGTTAAATAAAATGGCCTCCTTTTACATTCCCTCTCTGGTGGATGGACATTCAGAACTTCACTGCATGATTCTCTGTCGTGGAATATTTTGTTTTACAGTCTGCTTCATGTCTCAGTAGAAATCATTTGCTCTGGTTTTCTCATCTACCATTCTCCTTAGCCTTCACTAGCTGTTGTCCATCTCTCTCTCTAATGCTCTTCATGGTCTATTTCTTCGGAATGACTCTCCCTCTCAAGTGAATACAAATCGTCAGCCCACCAGGAACAGAGGCACATGGATGCAGAGTCTGAAACTGTTAGATTATAAGCGTGGTACTAATAACAATTATAATCATTGGTCAGTCCTTACTAGTTGCCAAGCACTGTGCCAAGCAATTGAGTAGATCGATAAATCAGGGGTATTTAATGAGTGCTTATTGTGTGCAGAAGGTCTAAGCACTCAGGAAAGTAAAATACAATGGAATTGGTAGACAGGATGCCTGCCGGCACATGGCTTACAATCTACAGGATACATAGAATTCAATTCAGTCAAACACAGTTGCTGTCCCTCATGTGACTAACAGTCTAAGGGGGAGAGAGAGAACAGATATTTTATGCTCTTCTCAGAGAATAGGAAACTGAGGCACAGATCAGTGACTTGTGCAAGATAATACAGCAAGCAAGTGGTGGATTCTGGATTAGAACACAAGCCTCCTGACTCTCAGTCCTATCTGTGCTCCTTCTACTAGGCCATGCTGTTTCTCTAGGGCCAGTAGGGGTGGTAAAAATGGCAAACATCATATTGGCTATGTGTCGTGGAGAAAGGAATGTGAGGAAGTCAGGGTGGTTGTGAGATGTGTTGGAGGTGGGCACCGATATTCTCTATTGCAACACTCGGACATCAACACCACAAGTAAGCACTGAGCATTGTTGAAATGAGCAAAGTGTTGGGAGGTTGGATTTTCCATGTAAAGCAAAAGGGGGAATTGGGGGGGGTATATAACTTGGCAGAGAAAACCTGAGCACACCATTGTCCTCACCTGCTTTGGGGTCTTCCTTGGGAACAGCCCTGATTTTAGAGCAGAGTCATCCCTATCTAACATCTCCGTTGGATAGAGACTGTCTACAAAGCAGAAACAGTATCCCATCATTTAGAATAGTTTTTTTCCCCACTAGACACTTCCTCTAATCATCCCTTTGGGATGAAAATAGCCTCTGATTGGAAAATATGAGACGCAGCATAGTCTACTGGATAGCTCATGGGGCTGAGAGTCAGAAGGACCTGGCTTCTAACTCCAGCTCTGCCACTTGCCTGCTGTGCGACCTTGGACAAGTCACTTACCTTCTCTTTGTATCACCTAACTTCTATGTGCCTCAGTTATCTCATTTATGAAATGGGGATTAATGCTGTGAGCCCAATGTGGGACAGGGACTGTATCCAACCTGACTAGCTTGTATATGTCCCAGGACTTAAGCACCTAAGAAGTACTTAACAAAAACCATAGAAAAGAATATTTTCAATTAAAGAGAACTGGTTTACTCAAATCATTCAAGTGGTTTGTTGATTTGAGTTTCCAGACACCCAATAACATCTGAAGAAGTGGAACTGAAATTCACCAGGATCCTCTCCCTAATGTCCCTTTTGGCTATCCACCGGTCTTTCTCCACATCTCATTGTTCCTCTCTGGTTGCGTGACTGCCGTTTGCTATGGTCTTTCCTCTCTCCTTCTGCTTCCCCTTCTCTTTCTCTTCTCGTCCTTCACCTCTTCCCTCAAGGCACTCTCAATTTGCCAACTGTTGTGGTCAATTTTCCACCAGTGGTTTATGCCCACTTATGGACACCTAAGATTTAGAGCAACAAAACACCAATTTATTCAATAGGATACTTAAGGTCTTCAGAAGTGGATACAGCTTTCCAAAGATCTAATTTTCCGTGGTGCAGTGGTGAATCAAAGAGTTAGATGATCTTAATGCAGCAGCCCAGAAAATGACTTTATTGCCATGCCACTGGGTGGAGGTTTTGAGGGTGGATATCTCAGTGGAGATATCTCTTGTGATATCATTGGGAAGAGATTTAAAAATGAAGCTAGGTTTGTGGTTGATTCCCAATGTTGCTTCCAACACTCTCCCTAGCAAATGTCAAAATATCCTCTTGGGTAGTCCACCGGTAATTCTATTTCGGCTCAGGATGTGATAAACTGGAATTTAGCTTTGTGGCTGTTCAATGAGAAAATAGCCTTTTAAACAGGATTGTGATTCAGTGCACAATTCGCGGGAAACTAATAATTCCTTTGTTTAAAAAGTTAAAAAAAGTATTTTGACTGCCTGCTTTTACTCTATCTGTTATAAATATGGCATCTGCAACTTGAAGTGTATAAATGTTTTACTGGTTTTGCAGGTCTCATTTGAATCCTGAATAAAATCTGTTATTACCTTTCTGGGAAATCCCAAGGATTTATTGAATAAATCCGAAAGTACATATTGCTTTGAAGATGGCCAGCTCCCATGGTAATTTTCTAATAACATTGCACAAAAATGTATCTCAAGTAAGCGCATGAAACAATTACTGCTTATAAAGTTGCTGAGCATTTGGAGTTGAAATTAAACCAGGAAGTGCAGATTGCTGTTCAGAAAACATTGCCTTATTTCTCCTGCAATCCTGATCTTTAAATCTCTACTAAACAAAGTGTTTCTCTCCCTCACACCTTTTTAAGCAAAAAACATTGCAGTTTCTGAACTGTGAAGAAGCAGTGAACTGGATTCCTAATGAAATACAATGTCCTATACTTCAAGGGTTAAATTACATTTCAGACATTCTCCTCCAGGTGAAATAATCCCAGTTCCTTTAGCTTCTTTCTCCATAGATCCACCTTTCCAAAGCTTTAGTTTTCTCTTGCTCTTCTCTAGAACCTCTTTATTCCAGAACTGAGGTCAGGGAGAATTGAAAGTGAAGAAGCTTATCCTTGTTGCACTCTTCTCCTGCAAACTACGGTATTAGAAGAGATTATGAAAATCAGATATCTCATAATTGTTTTGGGGCATGGAATCTTCTTGGTGGTGAGTCATTCCTAATTATCAAACCTGGTATAACTAAATTCAGGAGGAAAATGGGCTCAAGGCATTTCTTTCCTCTTTTTTTTTCCTTCCTAATTGTTCTGTTCTGTGAACGATCTCTATTGTTGGACAGAAATGTAAATATATTCTAGTTCTTTTACCATTAACTCTAGTAGACCAATTTCTATTGAATGTCAGAGATACTAATCACAAGGCAATGGTGTGGAAATCTGAAATGTGAACTATTAAGGAGACTGGAGTCTAACAGAGACACAGTCTATAGAGGCCTAAACAAAACCACACAGAGTAAATGAATTAATTTCTCTAGTATTGTTAGTTTTTGGAAAGATAGTACTCATTTAGACTGACATGCAACTTGTGGTATGGTGTGAGTCCCACATCTGCTGAATTCGATTATATCTAACCCTTTCCCATTAAATCAGAATACCCTGTAGCTTGTTCCCAAGTTTCTTTTCCTGGCAGTTTCTCTTTAGAATTTATCCTGTTACGACTATCCATTTCTCCAGGCTGTGTAGCCTACTGGAAAGAGAGGAGACTGGAAGTCGGGAAGTCCAGCTCTACCACTGGATTGCAGTGTGACCTTGGGTAAATCATTTATCCACTCTGAATCTCACTTTCCTCATCTAAGTGGAGATAAGATAGATTGTGAGCCCTGTGTGGGACAGGAACTGTGCCCAATCTAATATTCTTGTATCTGTACAGTACTTAGCACACAGTAAGGGCATAATTAAATACTGTAATTATTATTTAAATTATCTTTGTGGTCTACTGATTCTAGCCACAGAGTGCATTTCCTAGTCATCAAGACTTGTATGATAAGGTGGGGAAGAATATATGAAGTTTTGGGAGTCAGGGAGGGAGCCAGGATCCCTGGGTTCTAGTTCCAATTCTACTGCCATCCACCTACGGGGCCTTGGCAAGCAGAAGTTAAACCATTCTCAGCCTTCGCTCCTCCATCCAAAAAGATGGTCTTAATGATTCACCTTCCCCTCCATTCTTCCCAGGGATTCTGGGAGAATATAATATGTTCAGCTAGGAATTCTTGGAAGTATAGAAATTCAAGACAGTAAGTTTGCGTTTTGACTGTAAGATTGGTTCTATGATGTATAGTTAATAATTCCACAAATCTGGCTTTTGAAGTATAAATTGCATGTTGTATCTAATCATTCCCAAAGGAAACAAAATTTAAAAGACTACTTTCTAAAGGGAATATGAAAACAACTACATATGACTTTAAGGTTTTTTAGAAGTTGTACTATAATGGTCTCAAAGTTTCACCTGAAGTCTCCTTCCCTCAGCAGTAATACACTTTTATTTTACTAAGTATTGAATTACTAAGTTTTGAATCATAACTATTGAGCACTAAATGCTTGAGAAAGTTCAATATAGCAGATATGCTAGCCTTTTTCCCTGACCACAGGGAGCTTACAGTCTAGACTTACTATGTGCCAAGCAACAGGAATCCACTCCTCTTGCTTTTGAAGAAAGTGAAGCTTCGACTGATTTTGTGGAGTCATTAGACTGGAGGTAAATATGGGGTGGTCATAGGTCTTTGTTTGTAAAAATGAATATCAGTTCTCCAGGCTATCAAACTGAACTCAAATCTTCCCCTCTTGACCAATCAATCAATGATATTTATCGAGCACCTACTCTGTGCTGTGCACCGTTTGAAGTGCTTGGAAGAGTACAGGAGAGTTAGCAAACAAACCCTTGCCCTCAAGGAGCTTACACTTTCTCATCACATACTTCGCTCTGCTGCCCAGATCACCTTTCTACCAAAAGGAGCCGAGGCAAAGAGCAATCTTGATGAATCCTGAAAAGAGAGTGGCTTCTTCATTCAACACAGGGGTTTTTTCCTTTCTCAGGATTCATCTTCCTCCCATATTAAATATGTGAAGTGCTTAGTATATTCAAATGGTGGAGTAATAACAATAATAATGGTATTTGTTAAGCACTTACTATGTGCCAAGCACTGTTCTAAGGACTGGGGTAGATACAAGGTAATCAGGTTGTCCCACGTTGGAATCACACTTTTAATCCCCAATTTGCAGATGAGGTAGCTGAGGCACAGAGAAGTTAAGTGACTTGCCCAAGTCACACAGAAGACAAGTGGTGGAATCAGGATTAGAACCCACGTCCTCTGACTCCCAAGCCCTTTCCACTAAACTCTTTCCACTAAGTCACACTGCTTCTCTTGTATGGGATAACCAAGTGTTTCATTCTCTAAAGGGAAGTCAATGCCCCTGAAAATACAATTAGTGACTTCCTGAAGAATTCTGCAACCATGATACAACATCCCTGGATCTGAAGTTGAAAATACTTTCATTTTTTTCTACCAAAATAAAAACACAAAACAAAAACACCCCAAAACACAATGAGAAGTAGGAGAATAATTTAAATGCTCCAGTGATGTGGTAAGGATGGTAGGACTGTGTATCCCTATTTCACTGCAGGCGATGATTTTATATATCCAGAGAATAATTTTTTTAAGAGACTCCAACAGATAAATTTTTATTAGTGTAAATAATTCAGCAGCTTGTTATAATGAAAGTACTTCACATTGAAACCCTCCTTGGTCCGTCTTAAATGTGCATCAAGGTATTATAGGGGAAGCTAGTAGTGGTGAGGAAAGCTGGAATATTCCCATTAATTGTAAATTGTTGGTTATTAAGACAGAGGAAAAACTAAGTAGAGTACTGGGGAAAGCAATAAAAAAACAAGGATTCACTGTTCATTATGTTGATCTAAGATATGAGTTCAGGGATTCCATTTGGAGGTACATTTTCCAATAACTTTAGGAGAAGCAGTGTGGCCTCGGAGATAGAGCCTGGGAGTCAGAAGGACCAAGGTTCTAATTCTGGCTCTGCCATTTGTCTGCTGTGTGACCTTGGGCAAGTCACTTCACTTCTCTGGGCCTCAGTTACCTCATCTGTAAAATGGAGATTAACATCGTGAGCCCTTTGTGGGACAGGAACTCTGTCCAACGCCATTATCTTGCATATACCCCAGCAGTTAGTACAGTGCATGGCATATACTAAATGGTTAGCAGATACCACAACTATTGTGATTAATATCATTATCAAGTAAATCTTCAAGAGCAATTAAGGTTATATAGAGCAGATATAATCCCATGTAAGTGTTTGGGTTCTCTTCTCAAGAGCAGCAAGCCCAATTCACAGGCACAGAAATACAGGAGAAGAGTCAGAAAATTAGCAACGAAACAGTGCTGGTCCCATCCTATGTTCATTTGGTAAGCGAAAGGACCAAAGGAGGAGACCCAAACGATTACTCTCTGATGAGCTAAGTTCGTGTAACTGAAGAAACGGTGAACAGAAACAGGACTGACTTCAGATATTCAGCAGTCTTGGGGCGGGGTCAAAACATCTGTGACAAGAAAGCGTGGCTCAGTGGAAAGAGCCGGGCTTGGGAGTCGGAGGTCATGGGTTCGAATCCCGGCTCTGCCACTTGTCAGCTGTGTGACTGTGGGCAAGTCACTTCACTTCTCTGGGCCTCAGTGACCTTATCTGGAAAATGGGGATTAACTGTGAGCCTCACATGGGACAACCTGATGACCCTGTATCTCCCCCAGTGCTTAGAACAGTGTTCTGCCCATAGTAAGCGCTTAACAAATACCAACATTATTATTATTATCCCAGTTTGCACATGCATGACACAATTCACCGATGGCATATGCAGCATTTTAGGGAAAAGACTTCCTCTGCCTGGGATCGGTCTATACTTACTGCTCCACTGAGTTCTCCCTTACACAAACTTTCAGTTTCCAGATAGTCACAGCTGGTGTATGTGGAGCCAGAAATCACATCTTTATTCCCCGAGGCTGTCAAGAACGCTACCGGCTTCCCGTATATTTGATCGACCGGTAACATCTTAGTTTCCTTCAGCCCCATGTCCCTTGGTCACCTTTGTTGGGTCCTAATGGCAGGTGGAATGAAGGGCAGTTCAAGATCATCAATCCCTCCAGGCTGTAGCTGCTAACTGCTCAGGATCCAAATTTATGGGGGCCTTCTTATTGGTAAAACTCCATCCCGCTTTCAACGTCTTCAGAGTACTTCTCCACTGTTATGAGTCACTCCTCTCTAAATTAGGCTGCTTGCTCACAGCAGCTTGGAATTCAGACTTCTTTCAGTGGCACCTTTTCTGAATTAATTAACTCTGCAAGTATGCAACTCTGAATTTCAGTTTAGTAATCCTTGTTAAAACTGCTGCCTCACCTCATTCTAATTCTCCGTTAAGGTCCCTGAACCCCTCTCTGCCCATTAGAATAACAATGTTGAATCAGCTCAAAAGGTTAGCTGCTACATCTGGGACTCAGTCTTTATCTTGAGTTGGAATGGATGTCTCATTAATTCTGGACTCTGTCTCTTAGTGTCTCATAAAACTACCTCTGATTTGATTTGATTGGTCTTTCTACTTTTTCCAATCAGTTTTCATCTCGGTTGTATGACGGAAGATCTCTTTCTGTCACAAAACCTTGAACAGTACTCCGTAGAGTGTAGTCGTTGCTCATTAGTTACTGTGGATCCTGGGGCTGATGACTCTGGTGATTTCAAATTTGATTATAAGTTTATTTCACTGTTTTGACTGCAAAACAATTGAGAATTGATCATCTTTTATGTGTCTTCAAGTCTTCAGATCAATCAGCTGAATTCACATACATCACATAGACTGCATATCGTTGCTCTATGAAATTCAGCAAATGGGATATATTTGGATATTCATGAGGTCCCTCAGGCTACTATATAGATACACACACATACATATATTAACATACATCAATATGATACGATATGTACATAGATATCACACATATATATGCACATTGCTATGTACATGTGTGTAGATGTAGATATCTATATCCATACACATCCACACACACAAACACACACATATATATATGCATATATATGTATATATGCATATATGTATTTATATTAAACTAAGAAGGCAAATCTCAGTGGAAGGACATAGTAATTTAAGAAGCCCAGTTCCATAAAAGACAAATTACTTTGGCTTGCATACTCAAGTCATCCCTGATATTTCTCCTGACAATAGCTCAGATTGTTGCAATGAAGCCCCTACATTTGATCATTTGGATACCTGTCATGCATAACTGGAGGGCGGTTGGAAAAAAAACAGGATTAATCAAAGTAGGATTATAATTTTCTGCAACACCTGTTTCAACCAGCTGCCTCTGATTGTAGCGCCTGTTCCTCTGCTCCTCCCAAATTACACAATAAAGCAATTCTGGAATCAGTGGAGAGTCCAGTGTCATTCTGCCAGAATGGAAGTCAAACATGAGAGCGGAGGATGCTGGGAGGTACCTGGCTTGATCTGTTTAGATTATTCCAGAAAGAGGAAAGAAAGCAAAGGTGCTCAGAAATGTCATTCTCATCAAAAGTTCTCCAGGTAGGAACTTCATATTACTTTGTTATTGTGTTTAAACCTTGTACTGAATGTCAAAAGAGGAGGAGAGGACAAATCACTCATTTTTTGTAACAACATTTCTTCTCCCAAATCAACAATGGAAACTACCTAAATAATATGCTAGTGGAAGGGATAGAGTTGAACAGAGTTGAAAATTATGTTTTAAACATATATCATTGATCATTCAATCTGCTTAACTTGTGCTGCCATAAGCAAGAGACACTAATGCAGAAAACACAGGAGAAGAAACCCTGTACTGGATTAAAATCTGCCAAAAATGGGATGAGAACCCTATACTCCATGGAGAAGTAAAAGTCAATCTAGTAAATACATATAAACAACCTAGTGAAATTGAAAATTCACTGAGCAATCAGTTTTATGAAGGTCCTGTAGCATTTTCTCATTAGGGATATTCCGAGCAGAATATCAGAAGTAATTTTATTTTAGCAGATTGCATGCCCATTAAAGTGGACGATGAAACTTATAAGTTTGGATCGGATACAAATAGGTGGCTGCAGGTTGCTTCTGGCATAAATCCATTCTGTGGCACATTTAGCACCTGTCCAAACAACTTTCTAGATCAGCATTAGATCAGCAAACTTTAGTTAAACTTGCTATAACGAAAGCAATAAACGCAATAAAGATGCATAATTAAATTCATAGCAAAATATCACTGTATAAAATATTGCTTTTGCATTTTCAGTTGGGAATTCTAGCATTTTAATTCATTTCTAATATTGTGCTGGGATGACACATAAACAATTAAAGGGATAGAATTTTCTCTACAGTACTTTTGGTACATTTCTATTCCAAGAATTTAGGGCTTCCCCAGATCAACTTGAATCCGATAAGGTAAAGAGAGGGGAGGAAGAGCTTGCAATAATGTCTGAAAAGGGATCATTCATTGAACTGTATTTATTGAGCACTTACTAAGTGCTTGGGAGAGTATAATAAAACCATAAGCAGACACATTCCCTGCCTGCAATGAGCTTACAGTCTAGAGGGAATGAGCTTTGAGTTTAGAGGGATGTCCTTCAGGACTAGATTACCAGCTCCTAGAAAATGATTGCGGGAAGACATCTCCAACAGGCAAATAACGCGCTGCTCCATGACCCAACCTGATCCTGATCTTCTCTTTCCTGAACTGCAGTTGGACGTTATTTCAGTTACAGAGGCAAGCAAGCAATCTCACATTTTGTGAACCCCACATTTTTGTGGTAGGACAAATGAAAATAGTGAAAACTTTCTTGAAAACTTCTCTTCTACAGAGTTATTTTGGGAAGAGGAAAAAGGAAAGGAGGAGGAGGGAGAGGAAAAGGAGGACAAGGAAATGGAGGAGTAGGAAGGGGTGGGTGAGAAGGATGAGGAGGAAAATAGGAGGTATATGAAGAGAAGGAGAAAGAAGAGCAGGATTAAAAAGTTAGAGGAGAAGGAAGAGATGGAAGTGAATGAAAACATAAAGAGAAACAGGTGACAGGGGAGGAGGAGGAGGAGGTTGAGGAAGAGATAAAGGAGGGGAAAAAAAGATAATAAATTTTACCCTAACAAATTTGCCTAGAATGATGTAAGCAATTTTGGTAACTATACCTCATAATTAAAAAAAATTAATCAATAAAAGCTAGTAGTTACTTACCTAGACTCTATTAAGTCCGTGATAAGTAAAACCCCAGCATTTAATTTCAAGAGACTATCTCCCATGAATTCACAGTTTCCTGAACTTGGAGGAAATGTATTATTTTCAGTACTCATTCAAATTTTCTAATGCAACATTGATCTAGAGAGCTTCAGCTTATAAATCAGGTTTCCATCTCATTTCTAATAATCACAATTTTAGAGTGTAGAGTCTTGAAATCAGCCAATAGCATTTACTGAATATGTACTGTATGCAGAACTTTCTACTAAGTGCTTGGGAAATTGAATAGAGCAAGTAGACAGGATTCCTTCCCTCATGGAGCTTAGAATTATGGGAGACAGGAGAACTCAACCTTATCAATGTCAAGGTTCTTCATATCACCACTATGAGCAATGTAATAATAATAATAATAATAATAATGATGGCATTTTTTAAGAGCTTACTATGAGCCAAGTACTGTTCAAAGCCCTGGGGGAGATACAAGGTAATCCAGTTGTCCCATGTGGGGCTTACAGTCTCAATCGCCATTTTACAGATGAAGTAAACTTAAGCACAGAGAATTTAAGTGACTTCCCAAAGTCACACAGCTGACAAGTGGTGGAGTCAGGATTAGAACCCACGACCTCTGACTCCCAAGCCAGTGCCATTTCCACGAAGCCACACTGCTTCTCAGTGGTGTAGATAGCAGGTAATATCCTACAGAATGGAAGAACTTAATTGTCCAGGTTCATATACCCCACCAGTAACAAAGCCAGAAATTTAACAATGTTCCTTGAATCCCTGTTTTTTGGTTCTCCACATGCTAGCACACAACAGCATATACAGTCAATACCATCATCATCAACATCAGAGCTATTTACTGAGTGCTTTCTGTGCAGAGCACAGTAATAAGCACTTGGGAGAGTACAGTGAAACAGAGTTTGCAGACAAGTTCTCAGCCCGTAACAAACTACAGTCCAGAAGGGGAGACAGACACTGATATAAATAATTTATAATATATAATATAAAGATGGGTACATAAGTGGTACGTTGAGAGTGGAAACATTCACTAAATAGCTCGAGGGAAATACAATGGAGTCTTCGTGCCCTGAGGTTGTGTGATTTCTTCAATAAAACTCTGGTGAGCATTAACATAATCAAACAAAGGAGACTTGAAAATTGGCAGGTTCCATTTAAGTCTACACACTTAAAAGTAGCGATAGGTTAAACATTCACACAATCATCCTCCTTCTTGCCTCTCCTCCTTAGCTACCTAAAGCATCAATAAAAGACAATCACAGGAGTGATAGCTGTTAGGCCTCGACCTATAACTAAACTGAGGGATATTACTGAGATGCTTATTATGATTTTCTTATTAAAGCTGATCAAAAGTACAACTCACAGTTCACTTAACTTGGGGTTTTACCGTACAAGTGAAATTATTTATCTACAAGGTCTTACTACAAATGCACTGCTTCTTTATCTAATGTTATTGTACAATTTTAATGTAATAGAATTCTATCAAAGTGTAATTTTAGGGGATTTACCATATCTTACAAAGCAATCGCTTATTTTTTATTTAATAATTTGGGTTTAGTGGAATTATAACAATGTCGTCCTTTATAAATGGGACAAGCATCTTCTTGATTATAATTCCTATTTATTCTGTATGTTGAACAAAGAAACTTCTGGGAACCAGATTTTCTCTATTTTCTGTCTTCTCTTTGCAAATTAATATAAGGTTAATAAAGATGTTCACAAATTCCCCATTCTAATTATTTAGTTATCAGTGCCACTAATTTCCTAGGGGACTAACAAGCTAACAATTTTTTGTTTCATTAAATATTTGTTCAGGCTTTCCTAAATTCTGAGCTGCTGGTTAAGCATATACATCGCTTAAAATTGATCAACCTAAATTTGTAGCTAGGGCTCTGGGTAGTGTATAGGATGGCAACATCCCCGTGTTGTGAAGTCACGCACACACCAGGTAGGGGAGAGCATTTTACTGCTGCCCCTGGAAACTATTCCAGTCCAGGATGGAATTTCTGCCAGCAAATATGGTTTGCCCGGAAAGGAAAAGACTTTTGATCCTTGGAAGACGTGTCCCTCTAAGTCAAGGTTTTTACCTTTGCTGTCCAGCTCTCTAGTCCCAGAGAATATCATGCCCTGATAAGGAACAAGACTGAGAGGAGGAAAATGAGAAAGAAGAGACAAAGAGGAGGATGAGGAAGAAGGTTAATAAAGAGGAGAAGGATGATGAGAAAGAGAAAGATGAAGAGGAGGAAGAGAAGAGGAGAAAGTGGAGGAGATGGAAAAGAAGAAAAATTAGAACATGAAGATGGAGAAGGAAGAGAAAGCCTAAACAGAGAATAAGAAGGAAATGAGAAAGTGATGGAGGAATAAAGGGGAGAAGTAGAAACATCTGTCTATGTTTTAATTATATTTCCATCATTATCGAATACATATATATATGTATATATATACATATATACATATATATATAATCACATTTTTCAAAAATCACTGATGCAGTAATTGATGTGTCAGTCATTCAGTTGTTGGAAGTGGAGATGAGATTATGCACAATAATGCTCAACTGTGTAATTATTAATAATGATAGTATTTATTAAGCACTTTTGTCCTAAGCACTGTTCTAAGTACTGGGGTAGATATGCAATAATTAGCTCAGATGGCCATTTCTTCAGGGAGGGAATCTGATCCTTTTCTCTGTATGTAAGCAATCATTTCAATAATGAGTGCTCACATTCCAAATCTACTAAATTTAAAATAAAATTATTCAGCAAGAAATTGGACTGGGGTGTTAACATGGAGTCAACACATTCGTCGAAAGGTATGCAACTATATGCTATGGTGCGATATTTATCATTTCTAATGTGGCAGTGCGGTACGATACTGATTTGCAAATAATTATTCTTTGTATTCCAAGAGGGTATTACTGATGATTAAGTTCATCTCTGGCCGAAAAAACCACTGTCGGAGCCTCCCTGCTCTGGACTTCCGAAGACTATCCTTTGGCTATGTTGACAATGCCTTTTATAGTTTGAACCCCCAAATATTCTTTACTGGTTTCACCTTCCTAAGCCACAAGAGCTCTAGGAAACCTGGATCGTTATAATTGTTTTGACTATTGCTGTACCACACTTAGGTGTGACCTTCAATATTATGGTAATTTATTCAAATGATCTTCATTAATTAAGAATATTTCACATAAAAGAGCATCTAAATTACCTTTACCAATTAACTATATCAGAAATGACTCAAATTATCAATTACCATAATCAACAATCATTACTGAAATAACAAGATAACAAGCACTTTGAAAATATCAATTGGCCAATTTTTTTGGAGTGTTTTCCTTTAAGTTTCCAAATGATGGCAATACCTGCCCATAATGAGGCTACAACTCCATAGAGAGGCATTGTTCCAGTTGCTATTTGAAAGCAATTCAAAATGGAAAACTCTCCCCCTAAAATCAACTATTGAAAATGAGGAGTCATCGGAGGCGGTCTGGAGGTGGAGAAGAGAGACTGAGGACATGCCCGGAAAGGAAAAGCGTCTTCACTGACTGCGATAAATACTTGGTAATCTATGTATTTAATGGACTGTAAAACCGTAAGATCCTTGTGGGCGGGGAATATGTCTCCCAACTCTGTTATATTGTACTCTCCCAAGAACCCGGTAGAGTGCTCTGCATACAGTAGGTTCTCAATGAATCTGAAGCAAAAGATCATAACTACCAACTGCATTTTAGTGTGCTCTCCCAAGTGCTTAGTACAGTGTTCATAAATACCACTAACTGATATGCATATAGCTGTCCTTTATAGTCAAAGATGATCCTCTCCCCCTAGACCGTAAGCTCGTTGCAGGCCAGGAACGTGTCTCTAATTCTGCCGTATTGTATACTCTCCCAACCTCTTAGATCTGTGCTCTGCCCATAATAAGCTGTCAATAAATATCATTGATTGACTGATCGATCCGGTATTGGCGAGATTCTATTAGCCAAAGAGAAGTGGGTTTGCAAGACTAGAAAACTACCGGATACCTGTTTTCCCAATAAAGGAGCCTGCCCAACATGTTCTACATGAAATCCCCTCAGCTCTTGAATACTCCTGTGCTGTTTGCCTTAGAAGCTGAGTAGTGGATGCCAAGAGGGTAGGCAGATGCGGGGAGGCTGGTGACAGATTCATCTTTGAAGCAGGCTTACAAACATTTAATGACTACCCTTTTTGTGCAAAGTTGCATCCTTAGTTTCTGGCACAACTGCACCTGAAATCACCAGCGAGTCTAGGGTGGGCTGCTATATCTGATTTCATTTTGAGTCATTCCTATGGCCGGTGGTTGCCAAGCTGACGCCCTATCCATTCCTGTTATTGGAAGGAACCGAGGAGGAAGTCTGGCACGTCAACTTAATGAACTAAGAGACACGGGGAAGGAATTGGCCTCTTGAACTTAAGCAATAAGAGCAACTTGTTTCTTAAGAGAGAGAAGGGGCCCCTTTGCCAATTTGTTGGAGAGGCTCTTTCTCTTGCAATGTTTAGGAGAATCAGACCCCCATCGTAGTCTGCACGAAGGGCATTTTTTCTCTGCAATGCATGACATCCTTTGCCCACTGCTGAAAGTTGAACTGTCCCAGGAATGCCATCTGTTAAGGTTGATTGTGCAGTGACCTTAGGCAGTCTAAAACCTGTTCTGTGGAGCCCGTGGATGGAGAACTGGGTGGAAACCAGAGGAACAGATGGGAATGTTGGAGATGAGGAACTTGTTTGTTGCAGCTGATGAAAATCATTTCTCTTGCCAGATTCATTCAGCCAGATAGCCTGGCTGTGGCATTTCCAAACCAAAAGGGTGCCTTGGTAGGTTAGTGTCTGGTGATGAGAGAGATTCAGAGATGACAGGGATTTCAGTTTGCCCAGAACTTTCTCTGCTTACTTGAGTTTGCGTCCTCACTCGGACTCAGCAGTGAGGTCGAAAGAGAGACCTCGAGGTTTCTGAGAGTCCAGGTGTGGTAGAGTGGAACTAGGCACTAACTAACTTTGTCTACTTCAAATAGGCTTCTGGAAAAGCTGAAAATATTGTAGGGAAAAAACAGCCTGTGATCAGGAAATGAGAAAAGGCCAGATAGACCTACCCAATTCTCATATCCAATCCTCATGCTCTCTGGATAGATCAATTCCATTTTCAGCTGTTTGGAAGGAACACTGTTCAAGCCATTTTATTAAAATACATTTCAGCAATTGAGATCAGACAAGATAATTCATATTTACAAGTTTGAAATGGCAGAACTTTCATTTGCCCACCCACATAGAGTTACTCTCCACTGCTGACAGTCTGAACATCCTTTTCATATTTACATTTAATTTCTCAGCCAGAAAAGGTAAAATATAAATTTTACTTTTATTTTTTTATTTCAAAATCTAGCAATGCATCATTATGCCAAAGTAATTTCTTCAAAGAACCCGAATCCTAGAAACACATGACTGTAAAGAATTCAGTTCTTGAGAGAGGCTGTGTGGTCTAGTGGATAGATCATGGGCCTGGGAGCAAGGAGGATCTGAGTTCTAATCTCAACTCTGCCACTGTCTACTGTGTGGCCCTGGGCAAGTCATTTAACTTCTCTGTGCCTCAGTTCCTTCATCTGTAAAAGGGGGATTAAGACCGTGAGCCCCATGTGGGACGTGGACTGTGGCCATCCTGACTAGCTTGGATCTACCCCAGCTTTTAGTTCAGAGCCTGACCTGTAGTAAATGCTCAACAAATACCAGGACAAAAACGCCTCAAAAAACCAATCTCTCACAGGTAGTAGGACCACTCCAAATAGCAGCGAAAGGAATCTCTTTATCTGTCTCTTACTATTGCTCTGTTACTGTAGCTTCTGGAAGTCTCTTATTTGCCCCGTATTTCTTTTATCTCCTCCCTACTGCTCCCGTGCCCTTAATGATAATGAATGGGTTGACCAAATAGAGTCATCAGTGGTAAAATTCTTCAATTTTCCTCCCCCCACCCCAATAATCAGACATGTCAGATTATCAGAATAGTCAGACATGGTCCCTCTTCCACGTGGGGCTCACAGCCTAAAAGGAAGGGAAAAGAGGTACCTTTTGACAAATGAGGAAACTTAGGCACAGAGAAGTTAAGTGACTTGCACAAGATAACACCGCAAGCGAGTATCGGATTCGGGATTAGAACGCAGGTCTTCTGGCTCTCGGGTCACACTGCTTCTCTCCTCCCAACACAATTCACCTGTCTTCCAAAAGAGGATTTCTCTTTTCCTTCAAAATCTGACCCTCTTTCTCTGCCTGGGACTCCATCCCCTCTTACCTCTTCAGAATCTTTGTCCCCACCTTACTCCTCTTCATCGTCTCACCCATCCTCTGGGACCATCCTCTCGGTCTTCAGACACGCTCATCTCCCCAGTGCTGAAATAGCTATGCTTCCAACCCACAGTCCCTCCGTAATTATCCCACCTCCCTTCTCCCTTTTCGGTCAATTTCCGAACACAATGAACTACTGAGGGTCAGAGCAATACGGAGTAAAACAGAAACATCCTTGAAAAGCATCCTTCTGCTAATACACCCCTTTACTCAGTGGACTTTTTTAAAAACACTCCTCCCAGAGGACTGATAATTAGTATGGTGGTGATATCCAGATCCCCCTACGACTAGCTTGTCTTTCCCCATCCCCCGTCCGTATTTGCTTCTGTCATTCTGCTTTTGGAGAAATATTTTGCAGATTCATCAAGGTCTCTTGGAAGTTTCTTCCTGCCTTCCCAAGTGTCGGCTGTAACCACCACCCAAGTTAGTCTCTGCAAAGGGCAGTAGGGTTTCCATACGCAAGGACAACAGAAGAAAAATCATCAAAACACGGCAAAAAATAGGCTTAAAGAACCTAACACAACTGTGGTTGGTTGGTGGTGGTTGTGGCTCTCCTGGTTATTATTATGGTATATATTAAATGCTTATTATGTGTCAAAGCACCACCCTAAGTGGTGGTTTGATAGAAAGTGATCATACCATCCTTGTTCTCTAAGGAGAACAGCATCAGAACGGGTATCTGATTCCTCCCATTTTACAGATAAGGAAACTGAGGCAATCAGTCAATCCTATTTATTGAGTGCTTATTGTGTGCAGAGCACTGTACTAAGTGCTTGGGAGAATATAAGAGACTCATTCCCCGCCCACAACGAGCACAAAGAAATTAAATGACTCTCTCAAGGTCAACCAGCAGGCCAGTGGAAAAGCTGAGACTAGAACCCATGTTCCTTGCTAGACTGTAAGCTCCCAAAAGGCCGAGATTGGGTTAACTCAAGTGTACTCTGCCAAATGTTTAGTACAGTGTTCTCCACACAGTAAGTTCTCAGCAAATACTGTTTATAGATTGATCCTAATTTCCAGTTCCATGAATGTTTTACTAGGCCACTTGGAGGCCTGTGTTCCCCAGAGCTCTGATGGTTCGAAGTACTCCGAGAACTTCCTCTACCTTCTTCCCCTCAAACTCATGCTAAGCTTGACCTCTAGACTGTAAGCTCATTGTGGGCAGGGAACACGTCTACCGACTCTGTTATACTGGACTCTCCCCAGCCCTTAGAACAGTGTTCTGCACACATTAAGCACTTAAGAAATATGACTGATTGATTCCTTCAATGTCATATGTGGCAGCTGGCAAAAATAAAGAATTTGGAAGGTAATGTTTACGTGGATTTCCATATTACTCTACAGATTGAGGCCATCTTCTATTTAGCTTTGAAAGTATCCAAAGACCATTTCACTTTCTCATTTATATTAAAAATTCTAGTCCATTTCTTTTACCTTTTCTCCTTCTCCAATACATTATATTGTCCATGAGGGAAAAAGATGGAGCATTTTTCTTTGAAAATCGTAATTGCCTCAGATTGAGTTAGTGAGGGAAAGATGTGAAAAAGATTTGGTTATTGAATTCTTGAAAAAAGGTATCCGGCATACCATTCCCAAAGCTTGGCACTCTCTTGACCTTAGTGATACAGCTGATATTAAAATAAAACAGTAATAAAAATGATCAGGCTTATAGTATCTTTTCTCCCAAGATCACAGTGATCTTTTGCTAATTAAGTTTCTCAGCCTTCTTGTTTGGAAGGCGATACCAAATGGCCATTTTACAGGAAGGTTAAATGGCTCTGTGAGCTCTATTTAAGCATAGACTGAAGAAGGAAACCAGAAGTCTTGATTTCCATTTAATTCACGCTCATCATGAAGAAAATTTTTAAGTATTGCTATTAAAATCAGAGCTAAACTTAAAAATGGACCTAAGCAGACTAGTAACATTGAAAGAGGACATTATTAAACTGGTAAATGGAAACATGTGTCTGGTAGAGTAACACTACTTTTCTGGGAATTATTCCACCTCTTGAATCCTATTTTCTTCTCATTCAGTTTTTTTTTTTCTGGGGGTGGGCGGTGGGGAGGGGGAACGGTGGAGGGAGGGGAGGTGAAGGCGCTGGTTCAAAAATACCATTGACTGGAGAGGCTCGGTGGTATAATGAGAGAGCTACAGCCCTAGAAGTCAGAGGTCCTGGGTTCTAATCCCTGCAAGCCACGTAACCTCCCCATGCCTCAGTTTCCATATCTGTAAAATGGGGATAATAATACCTGAACCTGACCTTATGGGGGTGTTGGGGTGAGGAAGTAAAAATAACTCATGTTACGTGCAATAAAAGCACCAAATAGAAACATCCCCCTCTAGACAGTAAACTCGGGTGATGAGAAGCAGCATGGCCTAGCGGTTAGAGCACGGGCATGGGAGTCAGAAGGACATGGGTTCTAGTTCCTGCTCCACCACTTGTCAGTTGGGAACTTGGGCAAGTCACTTCATTTCTCCGTGCCTCAGTTACCTCATCTATAAAATGGGGATTGAGAATGTGAGCCCCACGAGGGACAGGGACTGTGTCCAACCCTATTTGCTTGTATCCACCCCCATGCTTAATACAGTGTCTGGCACATAGTAAGTGCTTAAAAAAATCACAATTATTATTACTGGCAGGGAATGTGTCATCTCATTCTGTTGTACTGCATGCTCCCAAGCATCTACCTCAGAGCTCTGCATATAGTAAATGCTCAATAAATGATATTGATTCACTGATTAAGCCTGATGGGTTTGTGCTGCTTCTTGCCGACCCTCAACTGTCTTCTGGCTTTTGCAAATTGTTCAAGGCTTTGCCTCCCCAGGTAGATTGCAAGCATAAAAGCGGGGGTATCTTGCTATCACTGTACACTCCCAAACACTTTGAACAGTACTCAACACTCAATAGGTGCTCAAAAGGGGTTGATTGATTAGTCTTGCAATTGCTCAGATCTGTGCTAAGAAACTGCTTGGCAAAAAGTCCTTTGTTGACAAGTGCTTAGGAGTGATAATTTTCCTGCCTCTGTAGTGGTTGCCCCTCCCCAATGATCCTTGCTGGAGTTTGGTTGAATCCACTTTGAATGGGCATAGCCTTCTGCTGTTCAGAAGCAGTGTAGCTTAGTAGAAAGAGCCCGGGCTTGGGAGTCAGAGGTCATGAGTTCTAATCTCAGCTTGGCCACTCGTCAGCTCCCTCATCTGTAAGATGGGGATCAAGACTGTGAGCCCCACATGGGACAACCTAATCACCTTGTATCACCCCCAACAGTGCTTGAAACAGTGTTTTGCACATAATAAGCACTTAACAAATGCCATTATTATTAGTCTCTAGTGGATGGAAGACATCCTTCCTTAAGTCAAATTTAGTGCAGGAGAACAGAATCTCTCTCCCTCTATCTCCTCTTGGTGGAGCCTAGGGCTGGGTGAGTGGGAGAATCGGACTGTATCAATAACTAGTATTTACTGAGCGCTTACGTTGTACAGAGTTGTACGTTGTACAGCACTGACTTGGCAAGTACAGTACAATTAAATGTCATGATCCCTACCCTCAAGAAACTGCTTACGCATTATTTTTGCCTCGAAGGAAATAGGATACTCAGATGAAGTGAATTATCTGTATATTTTAGCAAAACAACTGTGTGATTAGGAATAAAAATCTGGATAACTTCTCTATAAAGAGCCAGACGCAATGGGTGTCGAACTGCCAAAATGCTTGACCCGCCAATCTTCTTTAATTATTGATAATGTCTCACCTAATCAGAAAGGCAGTCAGAAATAGGCTCTTCTTTTCCACCATTTGGTGACTATTGAGCTATCAAGATTTATGTTGGACAAATAATGACTGCAGCTGGTAATACTGATATCCCACCACTTCTGTAGTAGCTCCGTTTCATTCCACTATTCTTTTTCTACTAAGCTTGTGAATGTTTCTTTCTGTGGGAGATTTAGCCACAAGCCTTGCTGATAATTGAGAGAATCACGATGATAGAAGTGTTTTTGTACTCGTTTTACACCCCCAAGCACAGCACAGTGCTGTGCGCCCAATAGACACTCAACAAACACTACTATGGATCGACCAATTGCTTGATTGATTTGACAGTAACCGAGAGAAACCTTCTCGTTTTGCCTTATTAGAACATGGCACTCTGTTTGGGGAGACCCAGCGTAGTTACTTTAAAATAGGTAAAGAAATATTCTAAATTCAGAGCCAATCCAATTATTACCCAAGGAAAATTCAGGAGGCTTTATCTTCTCAGAAGGGGGAAGATGTTGCCCACTACTTCTGGCTCTTAGACTCTGCTTCCTCGTTCACTCCGTTTCGATTTCCATCTGGAGGATATATTTCGAGAATTCAGCTCTTGGATGGTCCCCAGGACCACCGCTGTTCACCCGCATTTCTCGTGCTGGTAGTTTTTAAGCTGTTGTCATCTCTCTAACGGCTCTCTTCCGTCTTCACAGTTTGATCGGTGTAGGTAGGAGAATGAGGACAACATGTTTCGGTGTTCACAATTCTCTCCGGCTGCTCCACTGGTGTTATTGGTTTGGCAAACAGAGGGGGCTTCTTCTTGGGGGATTCCTTCCACTAACTTGGTTTCACCGTTCCATTTGGAGGACTTTTAAAGGATAATGATCCCATAGATAATCTCCCAACTACTATGTTTTGCCAAGTACCACTAGTAGCTGGGATCTAGTGGAAAGAACTGGAAGCCAGGAGACCTGGGTTCTAATTCAACCCCTCCTGCTTTGTGACTTTGGGCAGTCACTTAATTTCTCCATGCCTCAGTTTCCACAGCTCTGAAGTGGGGATAAAAAATACCCGTCTGCCCCTCCCCCTTAAACTGGCTACTCAATGAGGGGCAAGGACTGTATCGGACGGTTTTACTCTACCCACCCTAGAGTTTGGCTCATAGTAAGCTCTTAATACTGCAATTATTACGCAGCAGCATTAGGAGAATATTCCCAGTTACAGCCGACTAACCTTATTCTTCAAATCCATTTGACTTTCAGCGTGTTGAAATACATGTACCTGAACCCAACCTCTCTGCTCATGTAGTCCCTTTCCAGACACATGCTTCAGTGAGCACGTAAGCTCGTCGACTCTTGGCTACAGAGCCCCTCTGCCACAGTGATATGTCACAGACAGGTAGTGCAGCTTGGACAGGATCCCTGCAGGTTTTCTGAATTAAAATCAACACTTTCATTTGGGTTTAGGCTCTTGATGCCAGGGTTTGATCAGGAGGAAAAAGACAGACAATGAACAGATGGTGAAGAGCTAAATGATTTTCCAGCCATTGTACCGGATGCCATGGGTTTGAATAGTGAGTTTATTTATTCAAACCTATTTATTATTTCTCTGAATAGTGCCTTTTGGAGTTTCTCCATTATGTTCCCACTTACACACTTTAATCTTCCCAATACTCTGCCTTCAGATGGTCTCTTTGCACAGCACTCAGACACCGAGCGTGTGTCTTCGTGAGCCCAGAAAGCGGAGTGAAATGTCCCTTAGGGCCTGAAGTTATGCTCACAAAGATGAGTTATGGCTGCTTACACAGCTCAATATAGTTACATGACCATCCAGTGCAAGAGGAATGTCACTGTTTTCAGTATGAGTTACACTGTGGACCAGCGTCAGGGGATTACGTAGGAAAGCTCACAGATACATGGCCTTAACCTTTGCCTACCCAGGGAAGAGCAGTGAAGACCTGAACCGTGAGCCCCATGAGGGCCGGAGACTGCCCCCAACCTGATTAACCTGTACCTGCCCCAGTCCTTGACACGTAGTAAGCGTTTACTGTAATGAAAATAATAATAACAATCATATTTACGGAGCTCTCACAGTGTGCAGAACACTGTGCTGAGTGCTTGGGAAAGCACAAGGCAACAGAGATGGAAGACACATTCCTTGTCGACAATAAACTTACAGTTTAGATGGGGAGACAGATGTTAAGGTAAATACATTACCGATTTGGACAAAAATGCTGTGGGGCTGAGGGTGGGGTGAATAAAATATGCAGATCCGAGGGCAGGCCCACTACAAATTCTCTGTGCCTCAGTTACCTCATCTGTAAAATGTGGATGAAGACTGTGAGCCCCACATGGGACAACCTGATTACCTTGTATCTACCCCAGTGCTTAGAACAGTGCTTGGCACGTAGTAAGCGCTTAAATACCAACATCATCATCATCATCATCAAATTCACCAAATGTCACATCAGTCGATAAATTGACTGTGTACATTCAAGTTCCCCCTGCTCTAGACTGTAAACCTGTGGGCAGGGAATGTCACCGTTTGTTATACTTTCCCAAGTGCTCAATACAGTGTCCTGCATACAGTGAGCGCTCAATAGATACAGTCGAATGTGCTACAGTGTAAGTTTCCCTTAACATGAGGTTCCACAAGAAAGCAATCACTGTATTAGATATAGAAGTAGGTATCCTTCTGTCCTACAGCATGCATATGCAGATTGTTTCTTAGCACAGTAAAAAAAGAAATCTTAGAAAATAAAGTCAATCTCTTTGCATTTTAATCAGAACTTTCCTCCCATTCAGATAGTTATTAAAATTACTATACATGTTCACAGGTAAACGTCTCCTTCCTATCTCTCTCTGTCCCCTGAGTCGACGCTACGATAACAGAGGTGAGGTGGGGTCTTGCTGACCTTTTCTGGCCATCAGACATAAACGATTGATTTTCGGGATTTAGCCAAGACTGTTCACACTATGACTAGTACCAAAAAACTTAGAACTTACATAGTAATAACGATAATACAGTAAACTTAATAATAAAATAACTGAGAGATGGATCCCGAAAATGGATAATTTAGAGAAACCAAGCTTTGTTTCATTAGAATTTCAGGTCATTCAGTGCTCTATGTCACACACCAAGGGTGTGTTACACATCCTTGCTTGTGCATTCTGCCTGAAATATCTGAGAATTTGCATGACTAAACCCATGTGCAGTTTAAGTCTTACCTGTTCCAAGCTACACTTCTTTTCTGGAAAGACTAACCATTTATTAAAAGGCTGAAAGACCCACTTTTGCTCTTTCTGCACATATGTTGCTTGTGAAAGTACCGAAATAAATAACGCCTCAAATATGGAATCATACTATGAGACCCATTTAAGAATTCAGTATATTACCAAAATATAGGCTAGCCTTTTCAATAGGAAAACTATTATTTTAGGAAATGCATTTGATTTGTAATATCCTCAGCTCAAACACTGATACTTTGATTCAGAAAATTAATGGAAAGTCATATCTGGGTCCAGAAGTCATAGTCCCAAATATAATCATGAAGCACAAACCTAAATAGGCTTCTAATCTTCGAGAGAAATCCCATAATGGATTGTAAAGGTGAAGTCTTAAAGATTCAGTCACAACTGAATGCATGATGTCTGGCTCATAATGAAGACTGACATCTGGTCTAATGATGATGAAATAGGGTTATGTCTTTGGGGCACCAGGTTTTTCCATAGTTTAGTTCTATTTAGATGACCAAATAATTCAACGTGGCACTCCTGCATTTCTTCAGCTAAGCGTATTTGCTTATTCTTCAATCAGACTGATTTATGGAATGCTTTCGACACGCACACTCAGGGAAGCTGAGTCCTTCTGCTCAAGTGTTGGAAATAAAAATGAAAGGTAGACTTCAGAAAGCTATAGATATTCAGAGAGAGGATCATCTACAGAAGATGAGAGTGACCAACACACCCAGAAAGGAGATTCATCCACACACCCACCCCTACACACACTCAGCCATGTAAACTTACCAAATATATGAGTGTGTAGCAAAGCAGAGCAGCCACAAGGGAGAATATGTTCAACGACATCCTGGTGTGGCCGTGGGAACAATTAGCCCAGTTCACCAGAGTTGGTGGAGGAGAAAATTGGGGACACTGGCCAGACGTGATAGCTTCACCTGAATGTAGTTTTACTTTTCTTCTCCTGCCCCTGATGCTTCACTTCATTATACATCAAGAAAGTCTGTGTCAATATTTCCACGAGTGAGGGTATATGAACGTGGTAGCTTTCTGATGAGAGAGAGGGAGAGACAAACCCTTCAAGAGGAGCAGCATGGCCTAGTGGGAGTCAGAAGGACCTGGGTTCTAATACTGGCTCCATCATGCCACACTATGGCTGCATGATCTTGGACAAGTCATTTCTCTGGACCACAGTTACCTCATCTATAAAATGGGGATTAAAGACTGTGAGCCCCATGGAAGACAATGCCTGTGTGCAACCTGATTACTGATTAGCTCGTATCTACCGGTACTTTGTACAATACCTGGTGCGTAGAAAGCCCTTAAATATCACCATTATCATGATACTAACATTGAGCACTAACTGTGTGCAGAGCACTGTATTGTATGCTTGGAAGAGTACGATAGAACAGAGATGGTGGACACCTTCCCTGCCCACAACAAGCTTAAAGTCTAGAGGGATACGGGAATCCCTATAGGATTCCCTAAAGGGATACCCACCCTCAGTGGGTGTTCCCATCACATCTGTCCTCCCAGGCAAAAAGTGCCCAGAACCAACTCTACAGCAGAGTCCTTGTTGACCCAAGTATCCGCTTCTGTGGTCTGCCCAGCCTGTGCCTGATAAGTGCTATTTGGAGTGATGGTCACGGTAAGGGTAAAACATCTAAGAAATCTGTCCCGTTGGCATAAAACATTTTTTTTGTAACACAGCAACTGGTATAATTACTGACTATTGGCTGATCTGAAATGAGCATTAGGTGAAAACACCAAGGAAGCCAGTAATCACCTCTGCCCAAATTTTCACAATTGCCTTCTCGTGGCATCTCATGGGCGTTGATTTCTTTCCAAGTCATAGTCATCTGGAAACAGCGAAGCCCTCTGATTTTGGAAATATGGTAGGCTTGCATCCTTATTAAACTACTACAGAGTGATAGTCACTTCCAAAGAATGTGACATTCAGATCCACCTCACTATCTTCCTCTGAGGCCATGCGAAGATTCCTGATTTTTACCTTAGCGGCTTCATTCTGGTTAGCAGGCAGATAAAGTCATCCGGACCAAATCAATAGAGTCACCCTGGCATTCCCCTCAGCCTCTTTTGTTGTACAAATCCAGATTTCTACTGGGTATAGGATGACGATAGCAGAATACAAAATGAAGCAGCAGCTGTAAAATGTTATGATCCATGGACCCTTGGAACAATTGTACATTTTCAAGTTTCAGTCTTGCTTCCAAATTCCTAGACTCCTGGGGCTGGGTTAGAATGATTCACATAAGGTAAAGGGGATTTTCGTGTTTCACATTTGGGATCTATAAATACACGAGTATTTATAGTGTGAGTGAAACATTAATTGAATCCTGAAAATGACTAGTTTGTTTTGAATAGAATTTTTTGATTATCTCCTGGTTTTAGTACCTCCCCTGTCTGATGAGCAGTTTATGTGATAAACAATGCCATATTACTATCAGATGGTGATTTTTCCCCCCCATAATCAACTGCTGGGAAGGGTTCATGTTTGGACAGTGGTCTGGTCCCATAGTAGTAATAACCATAGGCCATTTTGCCTCCAATGTTCTGAATGAAAATTGGCAACAATTTGATTTTTTTTAAATCGTTACACGTTTGCCAAGGGGCTGATGGGACTCAGCCTACATCAGATGGCTTAAATATCATTGTCTCAGTAGAAAACAATAGCACTTTTTATTCATCATTGTGTTTTTCATTCTTCCCTTGCAAATGAAAAAGGTGGGTAGGTGAACATTTTTAAGGATGGATGTTATAGTATTTACTTCCCTCACAGGCAGGATGACAGTGTCTGTGGAGAGGTGGTGAGAAATGTTATGTTGCTTAATAATAGCATTTCCAAGGACAGGCAGATGTGATGGACAGATGGGTGGACAAACTGAACTAAGTGCATTATTAGCAGCTCAGACATTTGCTGAATGTCAGCCAAACACTGAAACACGGCAATCGAATGCTGTATAACACATTCCCCGGGGATAAAACCTCCATGCATAGTATAAAATTAGGTATTTTATTTTAAAACCCAGAGGCTGAGAGAATTTTACAGTGTACGTCTCTACCAAAGTGGTGGCTTTAGTTAAGCTTGAAATGGAGCAGTTGCATTAAAGTAATAGTTTTTTTATTACATTAAAAAAACAATCCTTTTCTCTGTTTGCCCCTCGGTTGTGTGACTAATTTTTCAGCTCACTAAGAGCAGAAATTGAAAGCCTGCAAATTGGCCTTTTCATTCTTTTCTGTTGTCAGACGAAATAAAGCAGCAACAAAAATAAATCGGAAAGTTTGGCCAGAGTGTGACATTTAGTGGGGAGAAATGGAAAATATAATTCCTCTACCGAGTGATAAAATAACAAAGACTTCCATATACAGATAAACCACAGCTCCGCAATGAGCACATGTTAATTGGAAATGGACTTTAAGTTCCCCGCAAGAAGGTCAAGAGATGTGATCCAGAGCATAATGGTGAATAACACTTGAAGAAACAATCTGCTTTCTAACATGACAAGAATGATTTGCAGTTAATAATAGAGGGAGAAAAGGCCAGTCTCTTCAGTTACCCTTGGCTTCACCTAGGACAAAAAAGAAATCACTTCTGCTGCTGTGAGCTACTTACTTTCTTCCTGGTCATTATTGCTTAGTTATATCTTAGTGATGAAATCTGTCATTACTGACTTTATCGACATTAAAGTTGATTTATTTGCATGCCTGGTGAATAAGAACTGCTTTATGTTTGCATTCACACTGCTTGAGTACCTTAGATAGCAAGTGCAGCTCTGGCTTAATTGTCTTTTTACTGGTTCACTTACCCTCTAATTTCAGTTTGAAAAAAATATTACCCCTAAACAGAGTCATATGATAACAGAGAACTGTCTCCGTGATAAAGTTTATTTTGGTTGTAGGTCATAGGATCCAAACAGAGTGGCCTTTTCCAATATGTTTTCCTCAGAAAAAAGGCTAACATTTCATTATAAAGATTATCTATTAACTACTTTCCCAGGACCCAAACATATTCAGGGAATGGATTTTTTTAGTGGCAAGAGCACAGGCATGGGTTCTAATCCTGGCTCCTCCACTTGTCCGCATGACCTTGGGCAAGTCAATTCACTTCTCTGTGCCTCAGGCACCTCATCTGTAAAATGTAAAAACTGTGAGCTGCACATGGGCCACCCTTCTAACCTTCTATCTACCCCAGTGCTCAGAACAGTGCTCGGCACATAGTAAGCACTTAAATACCATTATTATTATTAATAAAATATGACACTGTAGCAATCACATTTCACATAGTGTGTGGCTTCTTTAGTTACTCTCATTTTCCTCTCTTTTTGTCCAGCAACTCCGTGAGGTTATGATGCCTTGGATGTCAAGTGCACTGAGATGCCTAAAACTCTGCTCTTCTCTGCCCTATTGCTCTTTAAATGACCATTGTCCTCGTCTCATGTTATTTTATGTTTTTATTGTTTTATCTGTCCATATCTGTCACCAGTTCCTTTTCCTCTTTTATTCTTAGATTGTGAGCTCCCTAAGGGTCAGGGACCGGGCTTATTTCTAACCCATTCCCCGCCCCCTCAGTATTTAACGCACTGTTCTGATATAGATGATTACTGTTACTTCTCTTCATATATACACATACCAATTGTTATAAACAATTAGACTGTGAACTCCATGTGGGAAAGGGATTGAGTCCAACTTGATTAACGTGTGTCTATCCTAGTGATTAGAACAGTGCCTGACATCATAAACATTTAGATATCATTATAACTGTAATTAAATGCTTATATGACCTCATTTAAAGATAATGCTGACCAGATGGACACATTCCCATGGGGTGGTACTGCTCAAGGATGATCTACACGCCCCATATATAGCAGGTCGGGTTTTCTATCCCTTTATCCTATTGGACAAATACTGCATTGGACATGGAGTGTTATGCCGTTGGCTACTTTCGGTTGACCATTTTTCGCAGCTATCAGGTTAAAGCTTTGGGGTCAAGGGTGCTTCATCCTAGTTAATCGATAAACGTAGATGATTTGGACCTGTTTCCGAATGCAAGCCTTTTGCTTAGGCTTCTTACTGATCCTGGCTTTCACCTATAGTTTTCCTGAGTAGCGCCATTATCCCTCTATTAACAATAGCTCATACTGTGACATTTGAGAATGCTAATGATCCTGGACTCCAGCACAACCCAGCCAGAGTAAGCCAAAAATTGTATGTGACATCTGTCTTTGGTTCCAATAGTTTCAAAGCCCTGAAAAAGAAATGTCTCATGCTGGAGATATTCCCTTCCCTGCAATCTGTTCAGTTGTGTCCTGGGAGAGGGGATGCTCTCATTTTCTGGGTTGGGGGGTGTTGGAAACTAGGGTTTTTGAAGCACTTTATACTTCTGAAATTTTCCTTTGTTGTGAAAATGGAATTACTACCCGCGATTCCTGGAGGGGCTTGGAATCCAGGTGATCCAAGCTCTCCATTTCTGAGTATGAGAAATGGAAGACAAGTCTCCAAAATGAAATCTCCTGAGGTAATTTAGCAAGCCTAGCAAGCCTGGCAAGCCTATTAGTGTGTGGCAGCCAGAACATTGGAAAAAATAATCCTCTGCAGAAGATGGTTCATAGGAAATCACTTACAAAGCTTTAATGTTGGCTCTGTGGTCAATAAACAATGGGCAAACTTTAAAATAAAGAAGTTGCAGAATGCCTTTCCAGCCAAAAACAGGGATTTTCCTGACGCTTAAAATTAATTCCATTCTGTCCCGGGACTTTGCTTCTGGTGATGCCAACAGAAGAGTGTGGGAGGGGTAGAGCAGACACCCAGCTAGTGATGGGACAGATGGCAATTTTCCCCTCAGAGAATAGTGTATTTTTGACGAGATGAAATGGACAAACCTGGGCCAGAGAAGTCCCAGGAAGAGGAGACTTGGCCTATTACCTGTTGGTAGAAGAACATCAGTGCTGAGGATATCCCAAAAGCTCATTACCACACACAGACAGACATGAGGAAGATTGGAGAGTCACAGACTTTGCTACAAGCATCAGAGCAGAGCCACACATCTACCCTCCAGAATGCCCTTTATCTGTTATTGAAGGAGAACCAGGATGGGGTACTCAGCACTTTTACCCACCAAATTATCTCACATGTAGGAGATGGGGAAATTTAGAATGCCAGTGGAATCAAAGCTGAGTAAATAATTCTTCCTTGAACTGAGGCACTCTTGCTGTTACTAATGGATCTTTTGTTGGAATACTCAAATTGACAATGTTATGCTTAATACTTACAAAATACATTTTAAAGGCCCAAGTTGTGTTTGGGAAAGTGATTGGCTCATCTCAGTATTCATGATTTGTAGCGTTTTAATACACTGCACCCCTTCATTTGTTTGTTTTTTTTAAGATGGTGGAAGTTTAAGTCAGTTGCATTGTCAAATACGGGGCCATATTTTACTTGATAGAAAGTGTTAGAAAAAAAATTCAAAGATAGATTACTTCACTGCGAGCAAACACTGAACTAGGTGTTTTGGAGCGTTACAAAGGAAATCCATCCAGATCCCCTTAAATGCAAAGAACAACTTCTGATGAAACCTGGTATTAACGAAAACCTGCTCAGTAGTATTTAAGGTATCATATGTAGCATGACCTTGTAGAAACAGTACATTACTAGACATCAGTGCGTGGCACATAGTAAGCACGTAAATGCCATCATCATCAGGAAACCTCATTTCTCATACTGGCTCTGCTACTTCTCTGTGGCCCAGTTTCCTCATCTACCAAATTGAAATTAAACACTTGTTTTCCTCCCCCCTTAGACTGTGAGCTTCATGTGGTACAGAGACTGCACCGGGATGATTTCAATCTACCTCAGCACCGAACAGTGGTTAGCACACAATATCTAATACTACAGTTATTATGCACACGTGCTCAGCGGTGCCTTGTGACATCACACCATCCTGTTTCCAAACAGACTCACAGTAATGGAGGGACATTCTTATTCACTAATGTTTTAGCGGACCTTAGTTGACTAAACTAGTTAATTAAGTTAGTTCATTAGTCCCTGTCAACAAAAAACAGTTCCACGACTCTGTACCATGAGGAATAAATATTTTTTTCTGACTGAGACAGATGTATTAGCACATTGACACCATTGCACCAATGTCTACTCATCATGCAAAACTTTTTATGCAGTTATGGATCGCTTGTGGTACCCTGGGAATAGACAGCATCTCCTAGTTCACACTGCCATCTCAAACGACAACCACCACCAAATATTATTCAATGGCCCGTTAGCTGAAATGTTGATGAAAATCCACAGTAATAAAAATCTCAAAGGTACAAGTCAATTACAGCATCAACTGAAGTTTGTTATGAAGAGAGATACTTGTTATTAAAGTATCCACTTCTCAAGGAAGCTGACCTTCTCAAATGCTAGTATGTCACAAGCCATGAGATTTTTTTCAAAAAAATCCAATAACAAGTTTCCCCACTGTGGTTTCAATTGCCTTTGCAGGTCTCCCACGGCGTTCTGATTCAGTCTGAGGTAATGCAGAAGGTTTATTCTTTCAGAGGGTCAAAGCAGCATGTATATACATCACAGTAATAATAGGCAGGCACTCTGTGGCCCATGGAAACCCAGTCCCGGGAGCCAATCGCAACCACCACCATCACAATGCAAGGGTTACATATGGAATCTCTGCCAAAAACACCCCATAGCCCACACTTACAGCTGCTCCTTCTGCCCTCCTCACCTGCTAGCCCTGAACATAAAGAAAGATTTGGTACCTCCCATTCTGTAGGTTCTTTCAGTGGATTGGTTCCAGGTGGCAACTTGCAACTGTGAATGCCTAAAAAAAAAAAAAAATTAAGTTCAACTTCCCACTTTCTTGAAGGATTTTCAGTTCAGATGACTGTATCCTCACCATGCGTGTAATCTATTCATATATAGATCCGTGGTGTCTTCAGAACTGTAGCTGCTACTTAATTCACCTATTTTATCTTATCCTGTACTAGTCATCTTCTGTTTTCCCTCCTCCACTGTTTGAAAGAAATTTGTGTTTATCAAATCAAAGGTACTACTGGATGCTTCCTGCATAAAGACATCTCTATTAAATACTGGGAAAAAGTAAACTGGTGGAAATTAGACACTGGGCTAGGGACAGTCCCTAGCCCTCAAGGAGGGGGTCATAATGTTTTCCCTGTGAGAATGTAAGCTCTCTGAAGGAGGGGAATGTGTCTTTGTTTTCAGTAGTACTCTCAAGCGGTGATATAATGCTCTGCACATAGTTGGTTCTCCATAAAAGTCACCTAGTGATGGATTACTTGGCTTGCTTTTTGGGACTGGCAAAGAAATGAGGAATCTTCCTGTTCGATTCACCTATTGCCAAATTAGCCAGTTACCCTCTCCCCACAACCCTCCCGATTACTCTCCTCATCCCTCCCGAACTACTTTACAGAACCGTCTTTTTGTAAACTTGTCCCTCTTTTCCTCTCCCATGGTTACAAGGAGACATCAGCTCTTCCTAATAGCCCTGCCAATATAATACTCTGTATGGAATTCATCCTGTTTGCCCAAAAAGGAAAACCACTTTCCCTGCAGTGCCATTCTCAATTCAAGTCTTCCAGAGGATTATCTATCCTTTTTTCCTCCATCCTTGCCTTTCCCTGCATCACTGGATAATACGTTACCAGGTAACAGAACTCAGTGACAGCTTTCAGGGCCCTGTCCCTGATGTTGATTATTATCATTATCCATAAAAAGCTTACAAAAATACAACAGAAGTATAAGGCATGATCCCTACCCACAAGGAGCTCACACTTTAACACTCCAACAGGGAAGCTTTTCAACTAGTCCAAGCTAAAACCAGGAGCATTCAAATCCCCTTTCCTAATCTATTCAATTTATCAAGTTCTTTTGTAGTACCGAATTGAGTGACTTCACCAGGAAGCAAGGCAGTCACTGCAAGGCTCATAAACCAGGACATATAGCTTACTTATTAAGATTGTATATATGACATTTCACTTGCCTTTCCAAGGTGACCCCCAGGAGGTTGCTACCAGCCCATGACTCAAATCTGATTCATCCACAGGTCTCTGGAAAAAGCATCTGAGAGGCAGCTAAGCCCATCTGCACCCCATAACTTCAGCTACTGATACTTGGAACAAATGCTTATATCCACCCTCTCCCTTGATAACAAATCCTTTCAAGTTATCTAGTTCCACACACAAAGAGTCCTCAAGTTAGAAAACAGATAACTAGCATTTACTTAATCTCAAATTTCAAGAGCAACAGGGGCTGTGCAAACAGAATCCTGCTCTAACTCATAAATAAACACCTATCCTGCTGATACATGTGTTTCCAATTGAAACCCAGCGAATCCCACTCCCCTAAAACACTCCACTCTACTTTCCTTGGTAGCTCTTCGGTTGCGGTTCATCCTCTTGAAACACAGCCTTAGGGGAAAACACCAACTAGACACATCCCTCCTTATCCACAACCACTAGCTTGCCCCTCCGGCTCTGAGTTTTTGGCCCATTTCCTCTCTTGTGATTGATTGGGCTGCGGTTGATGAGAGAATGAGCAACATCCTTTGCAAATCAGCTAGTCCCCGTTCTAGAAACTTCTGGGCCTTTCCCCATCTAATCTCATTAGCTTCCTTTGTGGGTTTAGCTTCACCTTAAACACTCTTTGTCCTTAGCTTTCTATGTGCAGTCCTGGAACTTTAGAGTGGCTTAGAAGTTTAAATTATTTACAAATGACCCTGTGTCCAGCTCTATTCTTCTGCCTCTAAGTTCTGCTCTGCAGCATGTTGCGGCACTTTGGAATTCTCTTCAATAATTTCTCTCTTAAAGGCATACTGCACCAACCTCTGCAATCTATCCTGCCAGCTAACAATGTTTTCAATCATATATGCTCCAATGCGCTAAGAAATATTCTTTAAGGCTCCATTTCCATGCTCTTCTAGTTTACTGTCTACATTTCAGTTTCGGTTCTTCACGGCTATGGCATTTAATGGAACTCTGCAGGATCTCGTATCATTTTGTCTTCATTCTTTGAAGAGGTTAGCTATAAAACAAAGTTCACTTAGCACCTCAGAGTATCACATAAAAAGCATATGGCATTGTGAAATGACTAAGCTCTGCTGCTATTCTGGGTCTAAAAGGACCGTAATGTTTTTTCAGTGACAGGCATTTTAAAATTATATCTTGTGAAACCGGGGGCTCAGCGGAACATTGCTTATGTAGCGGGGACAATTCTGTTAGAGAAGAAACCCTGTTCCCCCTTTCAGCTGGGAATCAGATGCTACCACTTGGTGTCAAATTCAAGACCCTAAAGGAAGGCTAAATGTATGCTGGAGGAATGAAGTCTGGAGGGGGGCCATCTTTCAATGATACGATAGGGAAGAATCCTGTTGCACTCTAGGAAGACAGCCTGAGAGCACTGATTGGGTTCTATGTAACACTCACAGGTTCCATGTTTCCCAATAAAGGTGAATAGAATGGGATAGCCAAAGACACTGGATATGTTTTTTTAACTCAGGTGAGAATGTACTAGACCTGCATAAAGTAAGTCAGGAGTAGGAGAGGAAGCAGTTGAGCCAGACTAATAATTCTTATTATGGTACTTGTTAAGCACTTACGATGTAGCAAACACTATTCTAAGTGCAGAGTAAATACAAGTTAATCAAGTCGGACACAGTCCCTGTCCCACATGGGGCTCACACTCTTATCCTCATTTTACAGATGAGGTAACGAGGCCCAGGGAAGTTAAGTGGCTTGCCCGAGGTCACAAAGCAGACATGTGGCAGAGCTGGAATTAGAAGCCAGTACCTCCTTCTGATTCCCAGGCCTGTCCTCTCTCTCCACTAAGCCACACTGCTTCTGGCCCAGATCCTAGAAGCAAAAAGGTAGAGCGAGAACAGGGCAAGCTAATGGCAGCAAGAGGGGAAGAGCCTCTTCTAGAGTAATTACTAGATCCTAATAATTACTAGATTACTAGTAATTAATAGTAGTGAGGTACTATTATTCTAAGCACTGTCGGGGTAGTCAAAAGCTGAAAGACCAGTACTTGATTCTGCTTTAATGTCATGCTGAAGGCCATTGTCCTTAGAGATGAAACCTTCCCAAGGCTAGAGAAGACAACTCAGATTGCAGTTTACAGTTCGGCATCTTAGAGAGAAAGGGCTTGGTGTGCCATTTTGATACGATTTACAGATAGTGGCCCATAAAATGATCAATTTGGGTTGGCAAACCATGAAAGGCTATTGGTTACAAGATGCCCTTTTGGCCTTTCATCGCCTGCATACGAGTTGACCGAGGATAGTGTAGAGATCTCTACTTAGGACTCTCTGGGAGAGTAGCCACAGCCTCAGGGTAGAGACTTCATTCAGGAATAGAACAGGACTGTGAATGATGGTAAAGGGAGCCCAGTCATTTGAAATAGCCAAGGCCTTCAGACCCCATGTAGAGGGACAGACCTAAAAAAAGAAAGAGAGAAACTACTACTGGCTTCTCAAAGGAGGAGATAAGCTGCCGGAATTTTGATCAAGATTCCAAAAAAGGGGAGCTCCCTTCTAAGCAAAGGGAAAGAGGAGAATGAGGCTGGGAAAGGACTTCTGTGTCTGTTTATTGTTATATCGTACTCTCCCAAGCACTTAGTAGAGTGCTGTGCACAAAGTAAGTGCTCAGTAAATATGATTGAAGAAATTCACCACAGTAGACTTCATGTAAAAGTCCATTGAGCCTTTCAAGGCAGAGGAGCATATGGAAGAGAAAGGCCATTGCTGGGGTGAAGGAAAGGGGTGGGGTTGGGAGGGGAACAGTTCCGCAAGAATAAACAGGAATGGAGGGAATCGCAGGAACACTTCTCCAAAGAGACCAGGGTATCCCAAGAGAAGAAAACTCAAATAACTTGAGAATAATTTTCGAAAGAAAGCACTACCTGACTGAAAATTTTGAAACTTTTTCACAAATAACACAAGTTTGGGACAGAAATTGCCTCCTGGTTCCAAATGTCTTATATAGCTGGGAAAGGAAAAAAGTCCATTTTGGATTTTACCTAGAAAGGGAGTATTTTGGAACCTTTGTTGAATGTGTACATTACCAACAGTAGATGATTGATGGTGCAAAGCAAGGGCAATCTATCTATAGGATTGGGGAATAGTGTATAAACTTACCTCTTGGCAAGGATCCAAGTTAAAGTCATACAGAAATTGAGTCTCATTTTTGCCATCCTGACTGAGGTAAAACTCAATAAGTTGAATCAGGTCCAGGCATATACCATAAAGCACTGAATCTTAGATGTTCGAATCTGACACTGTACCACTCAATATGGAATTACTGAGTGAAAATTGTAGGTAGGTAATTGGGAGTAATTGTTAATTGTAGGTCCCTATTTGGTGCAAATTGTTGTACTGAGCGCTGGGAAAAATACATGAATCATTACCTTTCAGTATCTTTCTCATTGCATTTTGGGATTTAATCATTCTGTACCCTAGCAAGCCTCCTTTTTAAATGATCAATCAAATGTAATTAACTTTATATTGGAAACTCTCATCGGAATGAAACCCATTCTCTAGATAGTGACAAGCTACCCAACTGAAATCATTGAGTAGTTGGGTGCCAAACCTTTATGAGTTAATGTGAGAGGTAATTTTGCAAGAAGTCCCTGTGTTAGAGGAAATCCATGTTAAATACCTCAAATTTTAATAAACCATTTTAGAAAAATCGCTTTTTACCAGGTAGACAGGGATGAATTTGATTGGAAAATGAGTGGAGCATTAGGGATTGAAATGCTAGACAGAGAGGAAGACAAATGAAGGTTAGATTGGGGATTTAAAAAATCATTCCGTGGACTCGTTTTCACCTCTTTTTTTCTTTACAGAGGAGGGAGAGAGGGAAAACGCAGAGAGTTGACCAGAGAATAAAGCCTGATTAGTTGGTATGTAAACTGAATGTTGTTAGAGTTGTATTGTACAGGAATTGCTGATGTTTTGGCAAGATTACAGTCTTCATATAATTGGAAATGTCAAAGGCAGTGTGCAAAAGGTTTGAGGTAAAAGCTTTTAGGCAAAGAAAAAAATCTCTTTTCAAAGGTTTTGTTTACAGAATTATTGCTTGGACCATTGTTGAAGTTAATACTTCACTCTCTAAATCAATCAAGAACTTTATACTTTCCATTTTTCTTTTATTCTCAGTGCTGTGTGTCTACTGTCAGAGCTCTGACAAGGCTATAAAAAGTATTTACCTATTTTCTTCAGTTAGTTATGTACAGATACCGAGATAGCCATCTTTCACATTTGAAGCTGATGTTACCGATGGTGTTTTCCATCCATGCCGGTGACTGAAAAGTCTTATGGGTGACTGACATTCTATTGCACGACTGTAGACCTTTAGACATCGACCCATTTACCCCGAGGAATACACCTCTTGCTAAGCTATTTTCTAATCTGTGCCTTAGTATCCTGAATCCCCTTTAATTAAAGAAACCAACTCTTCTGCTAGTGGCTTGCCTGTCTACTGCAGCTGTCTCCCCAGTTTCCACTGCAATACCATGATGTTTGAAACTGGCTTCATCATGTGCTGAAAAAAATCATTTGCTAGTCATGTGACCTTGAGAAAGCCTCTCAACATCCCTGCGCCTTGGTTTTCTCATCCTTAAAGTGGAGAGCAATCTCCCTGAAATTGATGGTGGTAGAGGAATACTGGGCAGTACTCCTGTAATGACCCTTTGAAACAGACCCCTTATATTGTTGGTTTTATCGTCAATGAAAAGGGGTTGGTGGGACTAGCAGAGAGAACTATGGTATTATCATCATTATTATTATTAATATATTTTTTAAGAGTGTGTATCAAGGACAGTACTAAGCTCTGGGACAGATGTAGGTTAATCAGACACAGTCCCTGTCCCACATGGGGCTCCCAATCTAATTGTTTATAACAATGCAAATATATATAACTACCTATATATGAATGTGTGTATAATATGTATATATGTATAAACACACACACTTAGACTGTGAGCTCCTTGGGAGAGAGAACAGGCCTTGAATCCTCATTTTACAGGTGATGAAACTGAGGTACAGCGAAGTTAAGTGACTTGCCTAAGGTTAAACAGCAGGCAACTGGCAGAATCAAGATTAGAACCCAGGACCTCTGACTCCCTGGACCATACTCTTTCCACTACGCCACACTTGGTCCCCAGTGTTTTCTTTCCAATAATGGTAATATGAATGGACAGAAGGTAAAATTGCCATGGAATATATCATTGCAGGGGTGCTCTGACTGGGCAAACTTATGAGTTGTGCATTGAGGATGACTTTAATGGGGAAATGGGGTAGCTTCATCTGCCTACCAGGAATTTTCCTACAGCTACACACATTCTATAAGAGCTACCCTTAAAATCAATCAGTGATATTTATTGAGTACATACTGTGTGCAGACCACTGTACTTAAGCGATTGGGAGAATAGGATGCAATGGAGTTGGTAGACATGATCCCGGACCTCAAGGTTTTGCACCTCAATTTTCTAAGCTGTTAGACCTATAATTCCACTTGAAGAGAAATTATTAGTCTGCTGAGACTAAAGGTGTATTTTCCTAAAATGGTCAGGTAACTAAGTTGGAAGATATGATTTTCCTTGAAATATCCTTGGGGTATACTTTAAGTACTGCAGAAGCTTCAGTGCAGTCTACTGTAATCCTCCCATTTTCTGTTCAAGTGCACAGATTTGAGTCTAATTAGAGAGCTCCAGAGAGAAGGTAACTAGAAACTGGTTCTAGTCTGAATTCCAGGAGTGAGATTGGAAAATTGTTTTCTCTGGTTTTTTTGGATAATCTGGCAGGAAAATGCTTCATTCTTATTTTCTTCTCCAACCTCTTCCTCCTGCTCTCTGTTTCTGTGACCACTCAGGTTGGTCTGCAAAAAGGCATTTGGATTATAGTAAATGTGACATCTGTTAAGTGCTTATTTTGCCAAACACTTGGTTAAGAACTGGAGAAGACATAACGCAAGCAGATCGGACAGTTCCTGACCCACTGTGAAGCTTTCAGTCTAAGAGGTAGGGAAAACAGTTTTACAGGTGAGGGAACTGAGCCCCAGAGAAGTTAAAGTGACTTGCCCAAGCTCACTCAACAGGTAAATGGCAAAGCCAGAATTAGAACCCGGTCTTCTGTTGTCCCCAGACTGTGCTCTTTCCACTAGGACACCCTGCTTCTCAACACCTCTAAATCATCCTAACTGTAGTTAGCTTCAAAAAAATCACACTTCCCCCCTTCAAAGCCCTACTGAAGGCTCACCTCCTCCAAGAGACCTTTCTAGACTGAGCCCCCTTGTCCTCAGCTCCCCCCGCTTCATATCTCCCCGACTCGCTCCCTTTGTTCTACCCCCTATGCCCCCACGGTACTTGTGTATATATGTACATATCTGTAATTCGTGTATGTATCTATAATTCTATTTATTTATACTGATGCCTGTTGACTTGTTTTGATGTCTGTCTCCCCACTTCTAGGCTTGTGTGGAAATCTTTCAGGCCTGGAGAACAACGTAGCATGTTTCCAGTGAAGTGAGAGACAGCTTTGGATCTTGGATATCTTGTCCCCGTGCATGATCAGTGTGAGCCCTGACTGGAGAAGAAGCAGCATGACTTAGTGGATAGAGCACAGGTCTGGGAGTCAGAAAGTCATGGGTTCCAATCCCAGATCTACCACTTATCTGCTGTGTGACCTGGGACAAGTCACTTCACTTCTCTGTGCCTCAGTTACCTCATCTGTATAATGAGGTTTGAGGCCTTGAGCCCCACGTGGGACAGGGACTGTATCCAACTCGATTTGCTTGTATTCACCCCCAGTGCTTAGTACAGTGCTTGGTGCACAGTAAGCACTTAACAAATACCATCATCATCACCATCATCACATGAGGAGGAGGAATGACCCTGCTCTGGGGCCAAGGCTATTCTTGTTCCTGACTGAGACATTCAAGAATGTTTCAGGGTGGGCCTACAGTCACAGCTGAACTCCCTTGGAAATGGTCGAAAGGGGCAAAGTGAGAAGCACCATGGCCTGGGAGTCAGACCCGTGTTCTAATCCAAGCTCTGTCACTTGTCTCCTGGGTGACCTTGGGCAAATCACTTAACCTCTCTGAACCCGTTTCCTCAACTATAAAGTGGAGATTAAATTTCCGTTCTCACTTTCCCTTAGATTATGAATTCTCTGTCCAACTTGATTATATTGTATCTAACCCAGCACTTCAAACAGTGCTCGGCACATAGTAAGTGTTTAACGATGATTATATTATCATTTTGATCATCATTATAATAATTAAAAAGGTGTATATTAGCCATTGACCTTCACTGGCCTCTAAAAATTGCTCAGAACACTGGTGATAGCAGAACTATCTGGGCTTATCTTGAGTCTCAATTCCAAATAATCTGGGACTTGGCCATCCTGTGGTGTGGAGGACAAAGGTGAAATTTTGATGGGCAGAGGCATAAGTCACCAAAGTTCAACATGCAGATTGAATTTGGGGAAATGATAATATAAATTATTATTATGGTATTTGTTAAGCATTGACTATGTGCCAGGCACTGTTGTAAGCGCTGGGGTAGGTACAAGATAATCAGGTTGCCCTATGTGGGGTTCACAGTCTTAATCCCCATTTGACAGATGAGGTAACTGAGACACAGAGAAGTGAAGTGGCTTGCCCAAGGTCACACAGCAGAGTGGTATAGCAGGATTGGGAGTCAGAGGAAGTAGGTTCTAATCCCGGCCCTGCCATTTGTCTGCTGTGTGACCTTGGGCAAGTCACTTCACTTCTCTGGGCCTCAGTTACCTCATCTGTAAAATGGGGATTGAGATTGTGAGCCCCATGTGGGACAAACTGATTACCTTGTATCTACCTCAGTGCTTAGAACAGTGCTTGACACATAGTAAGCATTTAACAAATGCCATAATAATAATAATAATAATTATTATTACCATGTCCTCTGATTCCCAAGCCAGTGCTCTTTCCACTAAGCCATGCTGCTTCAGTGTGATTAAGTTTTTCAATCTTTAGGACATTATGCTATGTTAAAGGAAAGGGTAATTAATCCCCATTTTGAAATATACAGGTATTCAAAGAGGGAGTGATGGTGTCTAATAAACTGCATCTATCCTGGCTGAAACACAGTTTTGCTATGTTCGTTGCTGTTATTTTGTCTTTCATTCCTAAACTAATCAACATCTGTTGTCTGTAACAAGGTTGTGTCTTTTCCAATTGCTTTATTAATCTAATAATGTGATATCACTTTTATTGAACCAGTTGAAGGGAAAATGAAAAACATTTTAGCTCTTAAACCTCATGCCATGATGTATAATTACATTACACACAATACAGAGAGCCTGTAAGTGCATTAGCTGTTGCTTAATTTGGTTAACAAACTCCAGATGAGTTGCTTGTAGGAATAGTGTCCTTATGCTGTGTTTTCTTATGTATTTGCTCTAAAATACCAGCACTCAAATTGGTTATGGTACCTGGAGAAGGAAGAACAGGCACAAACTGATAAACTCTGGTAATTGTCAAAAGATTCCCTGAAAAGAAAAGTTTTTCTCAATTTTCTCTCCCATTTTCCAGTGGAAGTATTAAAAAACCCCTGTTTGGATGATAAAAGTTCAGGTATTGGCAAATTTTGTTGTATTTTTAAAATTACTCTTCACTTTTCCTTGGACTCTTGAAAGTGGTGGCGATGTTTTGGCAATGGGGAAGGTTTTGGTTTTAAGGTTTTATTTGAGTTTCATAATTGATTCATCCACCAGAGGTTGCAATAGTGCTTTTTTTCTGAATGTAAGACACTGAGAAATCACAGAGCTGTGCAGAGGATGCGAGAAGCCATATGTGGAAAAGATTAACAAACAAAGGTCAGGTGACAGCACCCTTAAGACATAGATTTTGCTTAATCTAAAATTGAGTAGAAAAGAAATTAGCAAAACATAATCAACTGGTACTTGTTATAGGCCCAATACATCAGATAGCAGCATCATTCTGGCCTAGAGTGATTTCCTGGCACTCCTTTTTAAAGTCCTTCAACCCTGGAATTACCAAAGGGCTAATTTTTATGTGAACTGACACCTTGTCTTACTAATGCTCTCAGTTCCCCTAGCCAGATTGTGTGTTAGAGAAAATCTTCAGTGGAAAAATATGTCTAGGCTCTCCAGAAGTCATAGTAAGAAAAATTCCTTTTTCTCACTGAATACATTTGAAAACAAGCTCGCAAATGCTAAAAGCAAGTAAACACTCTTTTTTCAGTCCTTACTCTTCAGACGTTCAGATATCACGCTCGTGCTTACAGATCGTTGGCCTCAAAGTCCACCTGAAGATTTGTCAAGGGTGAATTTTGGAAGGAGAAAGAGGATGGGTTGTGTGCTGTGTTTTTTTCCTTCGTAAATGTGCAACTGGATCGAGTAGAGTGGGATTCGCAGGAATTCTTTCAAAAAGTCTGTTAATCGGGTCCGGTGTACTTTGATTGTAAAACCCATAATGGACAAAGACGAGATGAGAGGCTGGAGGCGTTAAGCATCTGTAAGAATGATACAGTCCGAATGGATGGCTCCCAAAGGTACAAGTCTCACAACTTGCAAAAGTACCCAAGTCTGAGGTGACATAGGTCCCATCCCTCGAGTCTCCTTAAAGAAACAACAACTGTTCTGTAGCACGATAACAGATGTTACAAAGAATCATTAGCAACCTAAATGTTTCTGTGAGCAGATGTACCACTTCTGCTTCAGCTAACTTTGGTAGATGAGGGGGAGAAGGGGAGGTCAAAAAAGTTTTAAGGAAATCCATAAAAAGCAGTTCTATACAATAATTACTCACACAATCCCATTTCATACATCTGGGGGATTAAGGTGTGTCAGTGGAGAGTTTTGGTGGAGAGAAGGACACTTAGTATTCTCCCAAACGCTTAGAACAGTGCTCTGCACATAGAAAGTGCTCAACAAATACCAATGATTGACTGATTGATTGAGGAGAGAACTGAAAAAGAAGAGAAAAAGTTAGGCCACCTTACTCCACTAATTTGGCACAAGATTCTAGATGTCCATGAGGCAAACAAAATGTTCATGTTGAAGCAAAGCCAACATAAAAATTGCCTTTTCAATGTGCCCAAGGAATGTCAATTGGGACTGTGGTGGGGAAAATAGAGAATTATGTAAATTTAGCTGACTTCTCTAAGGTGGGCAAGATATTTTGATATATTTAAGTCTTTTTGGCAAAGGTGAGATAGCATGACTATGAGTAGTTCTTTGGGAAATTCAGTAAAGTATTTTACTGAACATATCTCTTCTTTTGAAAGAGAATCATTCTAGACTTGTCGATCTGAGACAGGAACTCTTGAGAATTGTTTTCTTTCCAAAGGTGATAAATGCAGAAAGTGTCTTAACTCTAGGCAGTCTCCAAACAAGACCAGAAGTAAATTCATGTTTAGGGAATGTTTAAGTGGGAGGGGAGAGGAAAACTAACAACAAAGATAAAATAGCTACCTTATAATTTTGGACTTTAAAGCAGTAGTTAAACTAATTGCGGGTTAGAGTAACTAATAACACTCAAAACCCACTAAACATTTGGGATTGTAAATGTTGGTTTATATTTCACTTCACTGCGAGACAGACATAATAATTTGGGGCTCGTTGCTCCTCATCTTCTTTGTACTAATGACTTTTGGAACGTGCACCTTAGAAAAATATCATTTAAATGATAAACCTGAAAGTTACATGACACACCCCTAGAAAAAGACACCTCTGTCTTCCTGCTCAGATTGGAAATGGGTAAGAAGCCTGGGAAACACAATGCCACGTTTTGCGAGAGCCATTCACAACTGCCATTTGGAAATAATTCATAATGGTTCCTGACTCATTAGCCAGATATTCATTAGTATCCAGGAGGCTTGATACTTTTTGTAATTCATCAAGAAAGGGCCAAAAAGTCATGCAATGAAGGTATTTTTTGATCCGGTCATGACCCATGCCTCCTGATTGGCTGTGGTGTCCACTTGATGGACACTTGCTGTCAGAATAGCTAGCGACTTGAAAATAATGGCACTTGTTAAGTGCTCATTCACTAAGGATTAGAGTGAAACAAGATAATCAGTTTGGACAGAGCCCCTTTCCAACAAAGGGCTCACAAGGTCAGGGGGAAGAACAGTTATTTACATTCCATTTTCTAGATGAAGAAACTGAAGCTCTGAGAAGTTAAGTGACTTGCCTGAGATCACACAGCGGGCAAGTAGCCAAGAGGGGATTAAAACCCAGGCATCTGACTCCTAGGTCTTCGTTCCTGCTACTAGGCCATTTTGCTTCTCTGCCCTCCTATGTCCCTCCGCCAGCTTGCCTCCGATTATTAGACACATTTATGTATCTCAGAGTCTTAATCGTTCCATACTATTTGAGAACTAACTTTGGGCAGAGCATTGTACTAAGGATATAGTACATTAGTACTATAGTACACGCATCAGAGCATAGAGAACTCACTTTGGCCATCATTACCCAAAATCCAGAATATCTCCTAGAAGATGCTGAGAACAACTTCCAAGACTACTATTCTCACATTTGTTTGCCTCAAAGTGATTCAAACTGAGGTGGGCAAAAATATCCTGGCCAAGGGCAGAAACCTAATAAGCTGCAGTAGGCTTTTCCTGAAATATCATTAGGGAACATTCATCTTACTATCCCTAGGGCTGCCATCCAAAAGCAAGTAAGGCAGCCGCTTCAGGGACCCTCTTTGGAGGGGCAGGATGGTTGCAGTTAAAAGTCTAAAACTGTCCGGTTTCCCTCCTCATAAGTCAGAAGCAGAGTCTGTGTTCAGAGGGACCAGGAAGAGGAAAGCAGTGACTCTGGAGCCAGGTTGGGGACTAGGGTTCCCCTGAAGAAATGTACAAGATTCAGGAATTTTGGCAGACATCTGTATCGCGTGATTACCTTAGAGAACATGCAGTGTCATGGGTTGACATCATACGGATTGGGAGGTGGATAAAACTTCTTTGCCTTAAAGCGGTCTATAGCAGGACGTGGCTTTTCCTGTATTTTTTGCCACCCTGTTTTTTATTAAGTACTCTCTGGGACTGTGGGTGAGGAACCATATTCTCAAATCCCTCTAGTTTCTCTTCTCTGTTCCAGTGAAGAATTGGCTGCCATCTCTCAATGGTAAGACCCTCCTTTATGGACAAGTGAACTGGGAGTAGACCTTCTATGACCCTCGACCTAGTGTCAGGGCTATGAATGTCCTTCCTATAGATGAATAGCCAAAGGCTGAATCACACACTGGATAAGATGAAAAATTGTTTTGCAGAGCTTTGCTTCTGTTTTATTAGGTAGGAAACAGCAAGGCAACCGGGTACATCTTTTGTTGCAATTCAGCATGTAAATACTGAAAAATATTAAGAATGTTTGGTGAAGAATTTTGCTCTTTTCTGTAAGAGATCACCTGAACCACTTCCCCCAGTTGGTCCAAGAATCTGCTAGACTGACAACTGGTGCCCCAGCTTTTCCACCTCCAGTCTAAACTGACTCTGGGCAGCTGAATAGGGAGACAGGAGTTAGGGATGGAAAAGCTTAAATTGTTACCTCTAAACCTGACAAGTGCATTGAAATTGGTATGAGGTAAACTTGACCCCATAATTGTGAGTATTTTCACCACAAGAAACCTTAGTTTGGCACCTAAGGTTAGGTTTATTCTATGCAAAGTTGGTCCGTCAGAAGAATTTCCAGTGGGAAATTTCTTTTAAAACAAAATCACTCTATGTAGGCCAATCTAGTATATGTTAACTTTGTGAATATATCTACTTGTAAACCCTGAAATATCAAGTCTCATTTCAGGTACATAGTAATTATTTCATGTGACGGCAATTTCGGGAGAGAAGAATTCTACAAAGGATTCTAAGGGTTCTTGAAATATAACCACTTTTTGATCATTATTACTGACACTTGGAGTTAGTACAATTTAATATGTGCATCATTTAAAGGACAACAGATTAAGTTTTCATTTTTAATACACCAAAACCCACAATGAGATGATTAAGGCTTAGAAAATACGGTTCTGTGAATTCAGTAGAATATGATCTCAGAGCTGTGGGAAACTTTTCCAAATCAACAGTCTGAGCAGCAACACAAGCCCTTGAATTTTTCAGAGCGGAAGACAGGATTATGCACCCTTTTCCAAATCAGCAAATCACTCTAGGCAGACACGTTTCCTGAAGAAAAGGAGAGCTATTCATCAATCTGCACCTAGCAAATATACATGAAACCAAGGGTCTCTGTTGGTGGTGCAGAATCGAATGTGGTCAGTGAGTTCTGCTACCTAGACAGTGAATGTCATAAAGACGCAAATTAGAAGCAAGTTACAAAACAACATTGAAAAACAGAAATATAAAAAGGATTTGCGCTGTTATTGGGGTTCTCAGATGTAAACAGTGGCTGAGGATCCTCCAGAGTCACTTTAGGGATGACTGGACCCTAGTCAGCCTCCACTGAGTCCTAAAGCCTTCCAAATCTCCTGTTCTTCTACAGCAGGTTATGGGGCATTATCAGAGTTCCCCAGGTCCTTATTCCCCAAAGGTGAAAAGGTTATCTGAAACTAATCTAACACCATCTTCCTGGGCCTGGCTACAGAAAGCCCATGAAAAAAATACTCCTTCAGTCCACCCATCTCCCTGACACCCTGAGCTTCTTCTCCAGCCCCACCGCAGGCTGAAACAAACATCTCAACAATATTTAATAAATCTTAGCAAAGTAACAAATGAAAATAAATGTAGTCTGATCTGTGTTTCCCTGGATCTACTCCATTTGCTCGCCTACCCACTCCCCAGTTCTTCTCTCCAGGACCCTCAGTACTTCCCTCTCAGCACCCCAGGGCTCATGTTGAGAAGTGACGTGGCCTAGTGGAAAGTGTGTGAGTGTGGGAGTCAGAGGACCTGGGTTCTAATCCCAGCTCTGCCACTTACCTGCTGTGTGCCCTTGGGCAAGTTCCTTATTTCTCTGGGGCCTCATATACAAAATATGGATTCAATCCCTGTTCTCCCTCCTACTTAGACTGATTAGCTGTACTACCCAGGCACTTAGTAGAGTGCTCGGCACACAGTATAAGCACTTAACAAATACCACAATTATCATGTTGTTCTTTTTCCCCCTCAGGTCCAGGAGTCTCACTCCTCCAGAGTCCTAACCACTGGACTCTAAACCTCTCGGCATCCCCTCTGATCCTTCCCTGTGCGCTAGGTCCATCCAGAGTCTACAGCAAGAGCTCTCCAGTGTCCTTCACACCCAGGCACACAGCTTCCTAACCTCTCACCTTCAAGAGAGTCGAGGGTCCTCTTCTTCCCCCAACCTGACTTTCTTCCCTATCCTCTCTGATTGGCTCACTCGTTCACACTTTCTTCAGAGAGGGGCAACACGGAGTGACACTCCCGGCTCCCTCATCCCTCTAGCATGGGGCTAGTGGAACTGGTCATCACATGAATCAAGCGGACCAACCTGTTCTTAACTAGACAAACACAGAGTGATGCCACGGGACAGCAAACATACTCGATGCCATTAGTTTAATCTCAGCGCTCAAACTCTAACATTGAAAGACCTATTGATTACCAATTAGATTTCATGAGCCGTTCCATCAGTGACCTCTGTCTCCCATACCATCAAATGGCAAAATAGGATCCCAGGCAATGAGTCTCAGCAATACAGTTAGTCTATCGACACAGGCCGTGCTCACTGTCACGACTCTTTGCCGGGCAGGACATGTGAGGATAGCGGTTGTGGGAAACCCAGAAAGGTGCTGAGTAGGGAACTGAAGATGGGGAATCCATATTCAAGGATGACAAAATTAATATTCTAAGGGTGCAGTGATATAAATTCTAAGCTGATAGGATCAGAGATGACTGCACAGTAATTAACAGTTCAAAATGGTCACAGGATTCAGAAAGATCGGGACATGGGGAGAATGTTATGAAAATAATGCCAAGAAGGATCTAATTTAGTCCCCTTTTAGAAATAGAAAGCACTTCTTGAGTACAATACGATCCTGACCCCATCCAAACACTCTCATTCTGCCATCTTTTCTCTCTCTTAATCGCTTCCTCTTTCTTCTCCTTCCAAACAGTCTTCCCCTTGCGTAAAGATGTTAGATTCTACATGGGTTTACATCATCCCCGGACCCTCTCGGGAAGAGTCAGAGTGTCTTATTGTAATAATTTTGAAAACAGAAAAACAGTTGGTGATTGATTGAACTTGAATGTTGGGATATTTTTGAGGTTGCCCAACAGGAGCACAAGAAAAAAACAAAACAAAACAAAAAAACTCTATATCTACCCCCTCAGCTGCCAGATCTCTGTGAATCCCAGACCTACCGTATGCCTGAACAAATATGTTTTCTCACTCTCAAGTTTTTTTTGTCTGTTTCACAGATATATTTGTACCCCTTTATTGCACAGACTCGATTTGAGTGTTCATGTGGAGAAAGCTATTCATTTTTGCCAGGTACAGATATGGCATCTTTTCTTTTTGCTAGCTATTTTTCAGATCAGGTCATTTTATTTATTCTTCAGGGGAAGAAAATCTTGCTTTATATGAAAGCCATCCCTGTCACTAAACAAATGCATTCCTCTAAATCCAATCTGTAGGAGAAGTGGGGGGAAAAAAGCACAAAAGGTAGACAAAATAAAGCATATCCATGTGGTGCAGAGGACAATCAATTAGATTCATTATCCCTTCAATATTCCAGTCACTCCTGTAAAAGAAGAGAAGTACATAATGCCATGGCAACAGTTAGAACTGCAGTCCTGTATGGTATATAATCATTAAGGGTTCTTCAGCATTCCCTCAAAATTGATATGAAAAAAATCACAGTGGTTGTACAAACTACCTCCATTTATGCTGATTAAATGACAAGTTGGTAATTTACAGGTGCCTTATTGCCATGGGAATGCAATCATACAATTCCATTTCCCAACTCAAGGGCTTTTGAAACATGCTGCATGCTCGTTAGCTGGCCTGCAAGCTAAGATTAAATTGAAAGGATGGCATGTAGATTTTTGAACGTGGTGTTGACATTTACCGGCCAATCACATTTTGCAACTCTCCTGCATGACAGCAGATGTTGACCTTTCAAACTTCCCCTATCTGCCTTCACGCATTACCTGCAGAAATTAACATTAACTCGCTTGCTGCTTCATGCTGCTATTAATGTCACCTGGGAATTGAGATTCATGAATTCATTTATTACTGAGGCTTGAGACCCATTTTATACTCTAAGCACAGCAGCCCAGCTCCTGGGAGCTGGTATTTTTGGAGGCTGATTCAACTACCTTTGTGGTTGAGGGATAGCTGGGAGTGAAATGTCACCGAGAACAAGAGGACGAAAAGACAGAGGACAGTCTCAAGGAGAAACCTCGTGGCCGAAAAATTGCAAATGACTCCGGATTGGAACGTGCCAAATCTAAACAGATACGTTTTAAGCAATTCTAATGCTGGTGGAGTCGGCTTCTTTTGTTAACTGAGCCATGAAAACATTACCCTGTATAATATAGTCTGATTGCAGAAAACTTCAGGGGCTCCTCACTGATGCCTAGAGGGGTTTGTCGTGGCTGACACGGAAGGGAAAGATCCCGAAGAAGAGATATCATAGGCAATCATGAGGATGTGGTTACTAATTACGGCCCCAATATCTCAGTCTTTTCTCTCCAGAAATCCCAGGACACATCACCACCTGTCGCCGACAGCAACGCCTTACTTTCTAATTGTTTTTGAATGTTCCTCTTCGAAGGGGAAACGCTGCTGTTTTGGGATTCCGGAGAGCCAGTCATTGGAATTAGCATCTCCTGCAGTGATCATCTTCTCTGATCGTTATCTCCCCAGAGATTTAGATCCCTAGAGCCGGAGGTGGGGAGATGTTAGGATATTATTTATCAACACTGTCTGAAGTGTCTGTGAGAATTCTGTCGCATCTCTCGTTTTCCTCCCTCTCTCTCTGGTCGAATACAGGTTTCTCACTGAAGCTTAACGATCCTCCTGTTGTTTGCTTCCCTTTAGTCCTTCCTTGCTCAACATCTAAGAAATATCCTGGTCCGGACTCTCCACCCCTTGTTCTCCGAGAGAGGACACAGTGAGTGGATTTATTGTCATGAGGAAGTGATTGACAGAGCTCAAGAAATCAGCAAACAGATACCGCACATGCAGGAGACTTCCAACTTTGGCTCCGCAGGTGTGTTCTACGGTGACTGATCCGTTCAAGCCACACTGGAGTCGGTGCAGATAGTCAAAAAAAAAGACCAAGTTCCTGCCTTCAGGAGACTTACATAATCTAAAAGGAAAGCTAAGACATACCTATAAATAATAAAGCAAGTGTACATGCAATAACTAAGAAGGTGTTTGAAAGAGCAGTTGGAGAACAACTAGGTTAATTAATCCCATAGAAAAACCCCTCTTGCCTGAAGTTTGCATCCAACGAGACCTCCAAATCGCCAGACTCAGGCCAGGGTGGCCTAGTGGAAAAAGCACGGTTCTAGAAGTCAGAGGTTCTGGGTTCCAAACCCGCCTCTGCCACTTGCCTGCTGTGTGACCTTGGGCAGGTCACTTAACTTCTCTGTGCCTCAGTTTCCTTAACTGTAAAATGGGGATTCGATACCTGTTCTCCCTCCTACTTAGACCGGGAGACTCACGTGGGACAGGGTCTGTGTCCGGCATGATTAACTCGTATCTACCCCGGAGCTTAGAAATGGTGCCAGATAGGTAGTAAGTGCTTAACAAATCCCATAAAGCTAATGACGATTACTGTGAGAGCCCACCCACTTGGGTCAGCCTACCCTTCTTGCCAAAGGAAGTGATACCAGCCAAAATTGATCACTCTAGCCAAATGCTCTGGGGGAAATTTCCTTCCCGAGTTCAAAGGTGAGATCCTATTTCACCAATTTTCAAGGACAGATAGAGAGACTTAACGGAGCGATTGTTCACCATCCCCCTTCCAAGCAATTTTGCAAGTGAAATGAATCAAGACTGGCTCACGCTTCACCACCTCTCCACAGATGGTCCTGGTCCCAATCCCTCTAGCCAACACACAGATCAATGGATTCCAGTCTCTTGCTGGTCTCCCTTAGCGGTCGCCGGTCAGTGATTTAGCTTTTCGTTTTGTGCTTGATGCGATGCCATATTTTCCTTAACATCCTCTACAGCTCAGATGTGATTCCTCAAAGCATTCATTTTCCACGCGATGTGTTACCAGGGTTTTTTCCTTCCCTGTTTTCATATGTCGGACATTATCCTTACTGCTCGCGAGAAATGGATCTCATATTTCAACACCTCATCTAATAGGATTTTTGTTTCTGCTCTGATGAAATGTGGCTTAGACATATTTATTTTCTGGACTCCGCTGTGCGCTAGGAACCTCTACAGCATTGCCGGTATGGGAGGTTGTTGTTGAACTGCGACGTATTTAAGAAGAGAAAAGAGGGTTTTGTATGCAAATGCAATCTGTGGCTCCAAGTTCCACCTAGTTAAGCACCTAAATATGCACCCTTCAGAAAATTAGGTGCTGAATTGTACACCAATGTCCTTAAAGACATTAATTGGATCCCTAATTTTATCATGTGGGAAATGTGTTAGTCAAAAAACACCTGGTGAAGACAAACATGAAAGAAACAATTGAATTAACGAGTCTCCTCAAACTGCTATGAATTATTTAACAAAATGCAAGTGGAATAATAAACAAGAAGTAAGAGGCTTAGTTCGTGGCATAGGAAAAAGGAGGGGACAACCACGCACAGAGAAGCTAATTTCCTGATTATTTTGCTAAAGGAAGGAACTGAACTCTGCTAAGAAAAAAGATTTGTCTGAAGCAAAGGGCCGTATCCTAATGTGCGAGAAAAGAGTGTTGGGATGAATGGAGGTAGCATTGGTTAGTATAATTTGGTCTCAACTTTGACATCTACTGTTTTACTTTTCCCACACCACCTTCAGACTCTGGGAAACCCCCAGCCCTGGTTTGATGGTTTATCATCATTTATACCTAGCATTTTCATCTCTTCGGTTAATCCGTTTGTACTGTACTGAGCTTGTGGGAGAGAGCTGGAGAGTGAGTAGACACACCTCTGTCCATAGATTTAGCCTTTTATTTACAGGCACACTACTCAGTTCAGCAGGTCCTCTCCTGATTTTGGACTTTTTAGGTCCATGACAGCTCCTTAGTTTCCACTGCTGTTCTTCCTGTCTTCATTCTTTAACAATCCCATATTGGCTTTCAGTCAAACAGCTTCAAGGAAATAGAAGAGGTGCAGATTTCCCTATTACTAAGTCATTTTGTTTTTCTTGTACCTTGCTTTCTGGAGCCCAAAGGAGGGAGGGCCGTAGGCAGCCGGTTTTTTCTAACCACAGGACTGGCCACGTCCGCTTTCCTCCAGCCCCCATCGCGGCCAGTTGCTTTCTTCTAATTATTATGTTGCAATTTCCACTTCCATTTCTTCTGACAATTGTTGCAAAACTATTTTCTCATGAAGAGTAATGGCACTAAATTAATATTCCTATAGGCTTTAGTGAAATAAGCTTTTCCTAATAAGCAATTTCAAGAAAGTATTTGGAAAGAGTTTACAGATCTGGGCATATGGGGAAAACCACTCTCCTGGGCAAAGCTCTAAATAGATTAGGTTTTTAAAATACAAATTGCAGTATTTTAAAAATTGATTTTTTTATTGAATCGGCTTCTGGAGTTGGAAGGAACCGCCACAGAGCTGCTCGGGCCGTAGTGATATTTTAGCCTCTCCAGAGGAACAACTCCGGCCAACTCCCCTTAGCCGGTGCCTGGTCAGTGATAGGTTGGGACCTCAGATCTACGGTAATTCCATCCGAGCCACTTGTCTTCAACTGCTAGAAAAGATGATTTGTAAGCACCACATCTCAGCCACACAAGTGTTCAAGTGTCTGCAGTGGGGAGCATTTCAGTATGCAGATCATTTCACAGAACTCCAACGTCGAAAGCAAGTAGTAGTCCACACCATCAGATGTAAGGACATTCCCGATAAGCCCTTGGAGAAAGATGCTGCAGGAATGACAAGGCATAGTCAAGGAGCTGCTAATACTAATAACAGTTGCGGGATTTATTAAGCACTTAGTATGTGCCAAGCACTGAGGCAAATGCGGGATGTCAGGTTGGATAATGTCCCTCTGCCACAAGGGGCTCAGAGTCTACGGGAAACAGGTAATCTCCATGTTACAGGTAAGAAAACTGAGGCACAGAGAAGTTAAGTTGTTTTTCCAAGACCACACAACTGACAAGTGGTAGAGCTGGGATTAGAATATAGAAATTAGAATTAAAATATTGTGTGGCTTCCCTTTTCTCTGGCGCCCATGGGAATCTGACAGGGATTAGTATTTGCCAGCATGCTGAATACCTGCTCCTCTCCCAGACTCCACCCCCACTGAGCTATCAATCAATCAGTGGTATTTATTGAGCCCTTACTCTGCACAGAGCACTTTAGCACTTAGGATAGTACAATACAATAAAGCTTGTAGATACAAAGAGTTCACAGTCTACTGGGGCAGACAACATTAAAATAAATACCTTCTACATGGAAGCTGAGGGGAGGAAGAGGTGGAGGAATGGAAATTTCTCTACTTCCTGGGCCCAGAGGGCTTATCTGCTGAGCAGTCTCCTCTCGTAGCTGGAGCAAGGATGAATCATATGAAGCAAGGAGAAGCAACGAGGCTTCGTCGAAAGAGCACTGGCCTGGGAGTCAGAGGATCTGGGTTCTATTTTCGGCTCTCCCAAATGCTCGCTGTGTGACCTCGGACAAATACTTTAACTGCTCCATGCCTCAGTTCTCCTCTTCTCCCTTCTACTTAGACCGTGAACCCCATGTGAGACAGGGATTGTGTCCCACTTAATTCACTTGTATCTACCTCAGTGCTTAGAGTAGTGTTTGACACATAGTAAGCACTTAACAAATGCCATTAAAATAAAAAGTCTGTTACGGTGACTTGAGAGAAGAGATTGGGATTGTTCTGCTCCCCATTTTTTTGTGGCGGGGGTGGGGGGGAAGACATTTAGCACCTTCGAGATACCCGAGTTGGGTCTGAAGGTGATCAGACTCGAGCCGGAGTCCGGGGCTCTGTCCATCGGAATCGGGACTGAACCCCAGGAAGCTCCGGCAATGGGAGCTGGGTAGTGGGTGGTATTTAATAATCACTAGTAACTACAGTATTTGTTAAGCACTTACTATGTGCTAAGCACTGTATTAGCACTAGATTGGTTACAAGTTAATAGAGTCAGACACAGTCCCTGGTCCCATGGGGCTTACAGTCTATGGGGCAAGAAAAATTGGGAGCTCTAAAAGTATTTGGTTTTGCTATTTATTACGCGCTTCCTATAAACCCAGTCCCAGCCCCATGTAGGACACTCAATCTGAGGCACATCTGAAAGGGCTAGATGTTCCTAGTCTCTGACTGGGTTGAGGAGAAAGATGGGGAGGTGCCTGAGGGAGGGGTGGATATGAGATCCATCATGTCTCCCACTAGACTTTAAGCTCCCACTAGACTGCAAACCTTTGAGGGCAGGGATCACATCTACCAACTCTATTGTTTGATACTGTGAGAAGCAGCGTGGCTCAGTGGAAAGAGCCCGGGCTTGGGAGTCAGAGGCCATGGGTTCTAATCCTGGCTCCGCCACTCATCTGCTGTGTGACCTTGGGCAAGTCACTTCACTTCTCTGGGCCGCAGTTACCTCAATGGTGAAAATGGGGATTAAAAAAAGGTGAGTCCCACGTGGGACAATCTGAAGACCCTCTATCTACCCCAGCGCTTAGAACAGTGCTCTGCACATAGTAAGTGCTTAATAACATAATAATTATTATTATTACTCTCCCAAGTGGTTAGTACAGTGCTTTGCACACAGTACACACTGTTCAAATACCATCGATTGGTTTCCAAGCAGAGGGATTTTCTGACCAAAGAGAGTTTGAAAATTCTTCACAGGACTGCACAGTACAGTGACTTACTTAGTGAGAGCTCACAGAGTTACTGGGTTTGAACCCTAGGGGTTGGAATTTAGCAGATTTAGCCCAGCATCGTGGTGTTCCCCTGAGGAGTGTGGAGACATCTTCTAAGCCCACTCCCGCTAAAGGATGTTTCACTTTGTTATTCCGTACATCTCAGGCTCCACACCAAGTGGGCACTCCTTCAGTCTATAGGAGTGAGATGGTGATGTCGGCATTGTGTTTACATAATCCCCTCTTTTCCCTGGGAAGGTCTGGGGGATAGGGTCAAAGTAGGATGGAGAATCAAACTCAGTATATGTGTGTGTGATACGCAGACATGTGGTCTTGATTTAAGACATGTGGTGTTCATTTAACAGGCTTTAAGAGGCAGGGGAGTAGAAGAAATCACTGCTGCCTTATCATTTTCTAAAATAACATCTGAGAAATGCTTTCCAATATTTCCACAACAATTTGCAATCTGTTGAAGCACAACCAGCTTGGGCATTTCCAGTTGGTGCCCTTGATATTTACGTTTAAATGTTTGCTAACAGCACGCTTTGATATTCCCCGTGTGCCTTCACTTGTGTACTATCAGCAGAAATCTTAAAAGACACCATACTTGTCCCAGACAACAAAAGGAGACCAAGGGTGATTAAAAAAAAAAAGTTTACCAGCTCACCATGGAAAATGAGGTCAAAGAGAAGTGCAAAAGTGCCGTTACACTGTCATTAAATAGTGATTTCTCTCAACCTTCCATCTGGGGAAGATGTGTTAGCAGTTTATTATTTTGCACTTAGCTGGAATTTTACAGACAAGACCCTAGATTGAATGGGGAAGTTGTTTTAAAGAATAGTTGCCATGTTTTGGAATTTTAATTGCCTGATTGTGTAAAAGTTATAATCTGAAATGAAAAGTGCTTGTAAAGTGAAAGAGAAATTGACTAAGACCAAAAGAACAGGCAAGAAATAGAATATTACGGGCAAGGAAGAAGACATATGATCTACCCTCCAACTCACTCTTCCCTCTTCTCAAGATCGTTTCCTAAATTACCACACTTTCTCACTCACCTTTGACCCCTTGCTCAAGTTGTTCCCTCGGCCTTGTACTCCCTCCCGAAAACATCCACAGGAAATCAGCCATCCCTAACCTTAAGTCCCTTCTAAAATTTCATCTCCTCCAACACGTCTTCCCCCAGTTAATTGCCGAATTCTGAGCAGCATCAAATGAAAAGTTACCCTCTGACACAAATGTAATTAACCTATCCTCAGTACTTGCGTGTGTGTGTGTGTGTGTGTGTGTTTGTGTGTGTATTTAGTCAACTCTACATTCACTTTTGCATCCAAAGTCCATTGTTTGTAAATATCTTTGTGTTCATTTCCCTGTCAGGGTGTATCCAGGCATAAGGATTTGATCTTCTATGTACTTTTTTAAGTCTTTAGCCCAGTGCATGTCTAATAAACAGCATGCCCATACTCTTTCCACACCAAGCTGAACCCGAAATATACCAGATAAAGGGGTGGCTGAAAGACGGTCAGTGAAGATGACCCCCTGGCCTCCTCTTGTGCAATGTCTAGCAACTCCTGTAGCTTGAAATGCCTTGCTTATGACCAACCTAGTTCTCGAAAAAGTTAGAAAAATTGCAATAGTTCAAGTAATTTCAAATTTTAACCCTCTTCCTCAACACGTAGCATAATTCACTTCCAATGGCAGGCTTGAACTGTGGTCATCGGTAACCTGAATCATTCAGTAACACTGATTGAGCGCTACTGTGTGCAGAACGCTATAGTAAACTCTTGGGAGTTTAAAAATAAAGTTAGTAGGCATAAACCCTCCCCTTCAAGGAATTTACAGCTTAGGAAGTGCAGTTAAATAGAACCGAGCCACATCAGACCACTTAAGGCCCAAATGGAAATAGTCCCTTAGGATGAAGTAGGTATTTACCTCTTCAGTATGATCCTCTAATCAGGTTTTCAGCCATCTAACAGTTGCTTGGTCTAAACAGTATTGACCTAGCTTGTTTATGAGCAATCATGTGTTAAAAACCTTTCAAACTCAATCTCTATTCATCTACTCATCCCAAATCAACACATAATAAAGGGCAATGAAATCAGTCTGGTAAGATTCGTCCGTCATAAAAGCACGCTGGCCATTGCCCAGGACACTCCGATAGTTTTAGAGGTTTCCACTGTAATTCTTGGAGGATTTATTCCAGCATCATCCAATCCTATTATTTCTATCTTCCCATCTCCAGGATTAGTTTTCAGAAGCTGGGTGTAACAGCAGTCTGATTTTTTTTGAAAATGTCATAGGATGCGAATCAGAAGGGCCTGCTGATTTGGAAAGCATCCTTTTTTAATTAAGCTTCCTATTTTAATGATTTCCTATTTTCCTATCAGAGGAACATTTTCTAGTTTTCTGAGAACATGTTGTTTGAGGATTGGTGAATTTTTGTAATTTCTGCTCTTTCTATATAATTATTATTACCTTTCCCTCTTCAGAAAAGGGAGAATATTTTCCATCATCTTTCTTTCCTACTGAATGCACCTAGAGAACAATTATAATAATAATCGTAGCATTTGTTCATTACTTCCTGTATTTTAAGCCCTGTATTAAGCATTGTGATAGATACAAGATAATCAGGTCTGAACTATCACATCCTTTTTAACAGAAAAAAGGATTGGTAGTTTGTTTTTTTCCTTATTTTGCCACTTCCAGGCAAGTTGTGGGAGTAGTGATAAGCAACCACTGTGTGCTGAGCATTATAGTAAACGTTGAGAAAGAAGTACGCAGAAGAAATATGGACCCGGCCTCCCAAAAGACTCACAGTCTGAGAAAGTCACAGCCCAGAAATTGGGTCCAAAGGATGGCAGGCTACCATAATACCAGAAACACTAACTAATTTTGGCTTTACATACGGTTCTCTTCTGGTTCTTTTACCTCTCTGGTCTCTTTTGCCAAGTTCTTCATCCGCCTCCAAGTTCCTAATAGTGTGAGCCTCATTAAAGAGCTCTAGATGTCTGTGTGTCTTCCACAGACCCCAGTCAATATACTCCCTTGAAGATGGTGATTATTGCCTTTTCGAAGTCGTGGCACATTTCTTCAGTGTCCTATTGGCTGAAGAAGAGCAGAGAGAGATGAATGAACATTAGCTTCTCTCCTTGCATGTAAATTTCTCTAGGAATGCCGTGGGATCCCAGACTCTTCACCATTTTTCATGGGTTGACAGCACAAGTGATTTCCTCTATCCTGTATTCATAGCTATTATGGAACCATTAGATACCATCAAGGAACCTGAGCTTTGGCTACTATTACACAAATTTGTCAGTCAGGCTTTGGCTGATTGGCTGTGGTCTTATCAGCCACACTCACACACCGATACAATCTAAATCAGTAGTATCATCTTCAAATCTCAAAGAACTGTCTATAAATGTCTAGAGATGTATAAACACCATCTCAGTTCATTGCAAGGAGAAGAGCTGTAGGTCATGGTGTCAATTCAGGTTTGACAAATAGCCTTCATAACCTTTGAAAATTTATTGTCATCCGTGTTAAGTATCCATTCCAGGTCTATTTTAATGATGATGGTACTTGTTAAGTGCTTACCATGTGCCAAGCACTGTTCTAAATGACTGCTGAACAATTGGCCTTGTAAAATTACAGGATCACACAATCCAATTGTAGGAATCCAGTCGGTAACTGTTAAGTCAGTTTTCTCAACTGAGGGAAAGCATTCCTGAAAAACTACCCTAAGGAAAACCAGCATATAAGTAAACACAATTTAACTTGTACTCTGCAGCGGTACACAACCATTTGAGAAGTAGTGTGTCTCTGAGGAGACTGGGGAGTCTAATTCCGGCTCAGCCACTTGCCTGCCGCGTGACCTTGGACTAGTCACTTTCCTCATATGTAAAATGAGGATTAAATCTAAGTTCTTTCTTTTATTTAGACTGTAACTGGGCTGCTTAATTTGGTTTTGCTCCATCACTCAATAGAGTGCTTTACACCATCCTATGTCAGTTGATATTCTATCTGGGTAGGTGTCTGTCAGAAGAACATTTCCTAATGTGCTAACAGCATTGTATCCAAAATTCAAAATAAAGGCTTACATTGTGCAGAAGAAATAGTTTCACCATCTCTAAGGGATGATTACAACCAAACATCCTATTCTAAGGATGTGGTTGTCACAAACTATCTTAATAGTCAATTCCATGCTTAATCTCTGTCAGGAAGTTCTTCCTCATACCTGATTTAAATCTCTTTTGCTGCGATTTTAAATCAATTTTCACTAGTTCTGTCTTCTGAGAAGGTAGAAAGCAGCAGCCCCTTCTTTTCAATAATCTTTCATATATTTGAAGGCTGTCATTGTCCGCCTCCTCAGACACTTCTCTTCTAGCCTGCTTTAACCTTTATTTTGCAACTTCTCTAAATTTCCTTAGCCTTTGAGCTACTAGTCTGAGAGTTTAGTACATAAGTTACCAAAGTTCCTCTACTAATTGAAAGAGGAAGAAAAAAACCCTTCATGCTGTGGAGCTTTTTACACTTCTACAAGATGGAATTTTGATTTCAGACTGATAAAGTGGCCTATGGGAGTGTTCTTGTCTCACCTTAATAGAGCGGATGTGTTTTCTGGTATGTTGAAGTTAACAAATAAGATAGTTTCAGAAAATGCCTGAAGCTTTTCAGTGGTTTGGGCTTTAAGATGATTTCCCCTGGAGGCTCCACACTCCCTTCCCTACTGTTCATTTCCTATTTTGCGTAATAGGTTTGGAATTCACGATCCAAATGCAATATTGCTTTCTTGTCATAACCACAGACTTCTCTATCAGTGAAACATTTCCACTGATGAGGTGACAATCCGGAGCAAGGTTGGGTAATTATTTGGGCTAGAAGGCTAGATTACAAATTTTGATGAGCTGCTGAGGGCCACATACATGCAATATATGGTGTCTTATTTGAAATGGATAAAGTGCTGAGTGCTGAAATAGTATCTGCCTTACTCCTTCCCCAGTTCTCTTAAATCAATCCATCAATTAATGGTATATACTGAGGGTTTACTGTGTGCAGACCACTATACCAAGGGCTTGGGAGAGTACAACACAGCAGAGTTGACGACACGGTCCCCACCCACAGATCTAGAGTCTAGATAATGTTAGACACAAATAGGTGTGGAGGATTAAAATTCTCCTCTAGACCCTAAGATCCTCCTCTAGACTCATTTTGGGAGGGGAATATGTCTACCAATTCTATTGCATTAAAATCTCCCAAGCACTGATTCACTGAGGGGGAGTAGGAAGAGAGGAATTTGAGGGGGAGAAGTAGTTGGTTATTCCACACACTGACTCATATATGCCTCTGGCAGCTGGATCCATCACTGCTGGTTGTGATCAGTAGCCCACTCATGCTGAAGCCCCCAGAAAAGGTCCACTTCTGTTGGACATTTTAGGGCCCGGAATAAAGAGGTTTACCCCTCTGTAACCTAAAGCCCATTCTACACTTGGAGATTCTCTGATGAAATAGATCAGGGAAGAGTAAGGGGGAAAGAAGAAGTCCAGAAAGAGAAGATGTCAATTCAATCAGTCAATCAGTGGCATTTTTGAACGCTCACTGTGTGCGGAGCCCTGTACTAAGCATTTGGAAACATACAGTATAATAGAATTGGTGGACACAATCCCTGCTCACAAAGGATTTACAGTCTAAAGGAGGAGCTTACAGTCAAAGAGCTCGAGTCTGAGAATCGGGGGACCTGGGCTCCAACCCATAAATTCTTGGTTCAAAGATGGATCTAGTGATCGTGATATTTTTCTTGGTTTGTGCAGAAATGACTGTTAAAATCAATGTGGGATTGACAGTTCCTTCCACAGCCGATACGTAAAACTATTTCCCCCTTGTACTGTTGCATTTCCTACCCGTTAGATTGTAAACTCTTTTAGGGCAGGAATTATGTTGCCTACATTGACTGTATGCTTTCAATGGCTTAGTTCAGTACTCGACACACAGTAGACACTTGATATATATCACTGACGATAAGGATAGTGCCTGGTATTGTTTTCCTATCTCCCTCCTTCTCTCAATCTTCCCAAAGTTTCTGCTTTATAGTGAGTTGTGCCATTCCATATTGTTTGCCTGGCCACTTTGTCTTCCAGCTGCTCACTGTTGTGCAGTAACATTTTGAAGTTTTGGCTCCTATTACAGTTGCCTCTGACTCATTATAGCTAGACGTCGAAGGAGCTGTTTGATGTGTGGTGTCTATTCTGGTCGGAGTCAGTGAAGTCCACTCATTTGGGTGTACTGTGAGTCCCAGCACACAGTCTGATCTCAGCCAGGAAACATCTTTGGAGCTGACGTTTATGAATTGTTCCGGCCGGTAGTTGAATTTCTGTGGCTGTTTATTGTGGGACAGATCCAAAGGCTGTTATCTACCTGTTCCCCAATTCTCAAGATCACTTTCCCTTCTCCCTGATATCATACAAATATATAGGAGAAATTTAACAAATGACCACAATTTCCTATGAATTTATCTGGTTAATAAGGAAGACAGATTGGTGGATCAGCTGATGAGGTTCACGTGACTCAATTTCTTCTTGAAATCTGGGGTTGAATCAGTGACATTTAGGATAATTAGCAGATAGCATTATCCATTCAGGTAAACATTTCATGGAAATCTTTTCAGTTTGAATGGTTGCGATTTCCCACACCCTCAGAAATGTCAAAATGGGCTCCTCTAATTTTGAGTTGGGATCTCTAAGCAATGATGCCAGAACCAGTCAGGTAGAAAATAACTCCATAATGTGAGAAAAAGTGACTTGGTTATCAATTTCTCTTGGTTGAAGTTTGGGTTTTTTTTTTCTGGTTTTGTCCAGACAGCAATCCTGTAAGAGTCTGAGGAGGAGAGAGAGACACCTTCTCAGATTTCTTCATGACTTGTGTGAAGGCTCTCCACTGGAGGGACTCTGAAGGGAAAATGAAATTACAGGGTTGTAAGCCTCAGTCATTCAATTACCCTCAGTCCATTACTATTAAGCACTTCAGTTCATTGCCTAGCAATTCCTTTTTTTTCTACCTCATGATTGCAAAATGCTTTTGAAAATATATACTTTTTTCTTTTGAAATTGAGATTCAGTTGAGGAAAATTTCCCAAATGAGCTGATTTGGGGTTTGCATTTGAGCAAGCCATCCCAATCTGCCGGCCTATTTCCACCACCACAGAAAAAAATCTTCAGCACTTATGCGGAGATCTGTCTGGGCGTGCTCATCTTCCAGAGAACGAGAGGTGAAACCTTGGCCTCTCTCTGAATTGGTATGGCTCTTCAGCATCTGGGGTTGTTGCAAGAGGTTACAGGGTCAAAACTGGAAGATTGGATCTGTCAGGTAGGGATGGAGACTGTTTTTCTCATGTGATCTGGAGAAAATTCCATCAGGGAGTCAAATCCTTACACAATCAGCTTAGCTGTCAAAGTGGGGAGGAGGAGAGGACAAAACAGGGATTTGGGGACGATTTTGGAAATAATTTCACTGACAGCATTTCTACCCCACTTCGAGACTGTTCTGTGAGCATATGTCATGGTTCCTTGCTAGCCTAGATAGAATTCAAAGAAATGTGCATTTCTCTGAAATATAAGACAGGTGGTTATTGAAAACATTGTTTTATATGAGCCAGGGAAGTAGCATTGGCAAATGATTAGAGCACAGGCCTGAGAGGCACAAGGATCTGGGTTCTAAACCTGGCTCTGCCACTAGTCTGCTGCGTAGCCTTGGGCAAGTCACAACTTCTTGCCCAACACATATTTCCATTACCCTATTTATTTTGTTAATGAATTGTACATTGCCTTGATTCTATTTAGTTGCCATTGTTTTTACGAGATGTTCTTCCCCTTGACTCTATTTATCGCCATTGTTCTTGTCTGTCCGTCTCCCCCGATTAGACTGTAAGCCCGTCAAACGGCAGGGACTGTCTCTATCTGTTGCCGACTTGTTCATTCCAAGCGCTTAGTACAGTGCTCTGCACATAGTAAGCGCTCAATAAATACTATTGAATGAATGAATGAACTTCTCTGTGCCTCAGTTCCCTCATCTGTAAAATGGGGATTAAGACTGTGAGCCCCTTTTGGGACATGAACTGTGTCCAACCTGATTAGCTTGTATCTACCCAAATGCTTAGTACTGTGCCTGGCACTTAGTAGGTGCTTAACAAATATTATTATTATTATACTCACCTGCTTTGAAATGCTCACAGTCACACAACTCTACCTACTGCAAAAGGAGAGGAGAAAGGATGAATTTAGGACACTCAACTAGCTGCTGTATGGAGCACTGAAAGGGGAAGCACGCAAGTCAGAAAGGTAGAATAAACTCTTTGAAGTCTTGGTAAAGCACAGTATCCTGCAATGTGACCTAGCAGTTGACTTCTTGGGGACCACTATCACTAACAGTGTAGTCTGGTGGGCTGAAATCTGGGGTAGGGTTGTTCTCACTGAACAAAGGTTAAGATGCCAAGATGCAGGATGGAAAATGGGCTCGCCCCATTAGAGTGGCAAGAATCCATGCTTACTGATAAACAATACCGGAGAGCTCGTGGACTCAATCGATCAATCCATCGGTGATATTTATTGAGTGCTCTCTGTGTGCAGAGCACTGTACTAAGGGCTTGGGAGAGTACTATATAATAGAGTTGGTAGATATGATGACTCTTGTCCTCAAGGAGTTTAAAATGTAGTGGGTCCAGCATTAATATTTTCTTCCAGTCTTCCATGCATGGCTAGGCCATGATTCTCAGTAAAGTCACATTGAAAAAGAAGGACAATTATATGTTACATCAACACATATACTATGTATACTATATGCTATACTATAGTATATATAGTATAGATGTAGATGTAACTTATAGCTGTGTGTGTATATATATATATGCATATATGTATACATATATATATACACACACACACGTAAAGAGAGAAAGATAGGGAGAGCGTTCTCCTTTGTATTTGAAGAAGACTCCACTAGCAGTGTGTGTGGGTGTGTGTGTTTGTGTGTCTGAGAGGGCCAATGTGAGGCTCACAGTCCTGCCCACACGGTACACACAGGAAGGCATTCCCTTGTGTTGTCACAGTGTATGTTTTATGCATATTTGTGTGGGCACGTTATTCAGTATAGGTGTAAAATTCACCAAAAGCCCTCCTACAAAGAAATCCCTGAATTCTCGCCTCCAAAAACGATAGTCGTAAGGAAGAGAAGAGAGGCAAGATTGTCTACCTTGGCTGAGTCTATCCTGGAGTCAGGTAGCTTTGCTTGTCTCTCTCCCAAATGTCAGACAGCCGCAGTATGGAAATAAATTCTGAATTTAAAAATCCTGACAGGAACCAAATCATCAGGGAAGTGTATGTCAGGTGCTGATGTACTGGGAGAATGAGGCTGCAGCTCCTAATGATTTTGGGAATGGCCCGGTGTCATTTCATGATGACACTGAAGTTGATAACAGGCGGGCACGGAAGCTGGAAATGGACGAGCAATGGAAAAGAGGAGCAGGGAGCCAGTTTGGTGGCAGGGAAGGAGTTAAAAAATATAATTGCCCAGAAGAAATAGGCTGTTTTCACCATTTTTAAAAAAATTGTAAATCGTACCTGTTAGGCGTTTGCCATGTGCCAAGCACTTTACTAAGTCCTGGAGTGGATGCAAAATATTTAGGTTGGATACAGTTCATATACTATATAGAGCTCACAGTCTTAATCCCCATTTTAAAGATGAGGTAAGTGAGTGTCACACAACAGACAGGTAGAGCAGGATTAGAACCCAGGTCCCTGTACTAAGTCCTGGGGTGGATGCAAAATATTTAGGTTAGACACAGTCCATATCCTATATAGAGCTCACAGTCTCAATCCCCATTTTAAAGATGAGGTGAGTGTCAGACAGCGGACAGGTAGATCAGGATTAGAACCCAGGTCCTTCCAACTCACAGGGTCGTGCTCTATCCACTAGGCCATGCTGCTCCTCTGTTGAGTGTGGCTTCAGGGATTTCCTTGTGTTTGCAGGGGACAGTCAGGTCAAGCTAGATTTCAGTGGTCTTAAAAGGTTTTTCTTCTTCCAAAAACATGACTGTCAAATTATCTAGTCTGGAGACATCATATTGTCCTGATGAACTCTTTCTGCTGTCTACAATCCTACTGCAACAACGTTCAGACTCCTCCTATGTCCCCAGCCTCAATTTTCTCCAGTCAGCATCAGTATGGAGAAATTCAATCAATCGATCAGAAGTGCACCTGGGTTCTGGATTTGGGTTCTAATCCCTCTCTGCCACTTTTCTGCTGAGTGACCTTGGACAAGTCACTTAACTTCTCTGTGCCTCAGTTACCTCATCTGTAAAATGAGGATTAAGACTGCGAATCCCAGATGGGACAAGTTTGTGCCCAAATATATTAGCTTGTATCTACCCCAGTGCTTCGTAAGGTGCCTGTCACACAGTAAATGCTTAACAGATACTATATTAAAAAGAAGGTCCACTCAGTTCCATCATCACCACAGATCTTCACTATGTTCACTCTTGGGAAAATAGAACTTGTGCTTCTGACAACAATCTCGATATAGTAGTAGCTTAGCTCAGTGGAAAGGGTACAGAATTGGGAGTCAGAAGACCTGGGTTCTAATTCCTGCGTCTCCATTTGCTTGTTGTGTGCCCTTTGGAAAGCCACTTAACTTTTCTGTGCTTCAGTTGCCTCATCTGTAAAACAGGGATTCAATACCTGTACTCCTTCCTCCTTGGACTTTGAGTCTTGTGTGCAGCAGGGACTTTATCCAACCAGGCTATCCAACCTGCAGTACTTAAGAGAGACCTTGACACACAGAAAACATTTAACAAATACTATTATCATTATTACTAATACGCAGAAGCCAAGGTGATGACAGAAGAAACAATTATGTGACAGTGAAGGCGTTCAAACAATAATACAATTTGCTCTAAATGCAGGACAGTCAATAATGTTACCCTGACATTACAGGAGAGCTGAGCGTATTTATTAGACCCCAAAATGAGCAGAGAACTGTACTTTGTACTTGGGAAAGTAAAAGACCAGAGTTTTCAACTGACTCTGAGCCTGCTACCCTCTTAAACCCGATAGTCCAAACCCCAAGAGGAACTCTGGGACGACAGTGCTGTATCTACTGCTCAGAGGACACTTAGAGAAGTATTGGGGCTTGCCTAGAATTTTGAGGGAAGTCCCACACCAGACATAATTTAGGCAGCTAAAGATTCCCCTCCCCCAGCCCAAATCGAAACACGCTACGGGGTTCGAGCTAGGAGTGTATAGAGACAAAAAGGTTGTGTTAGAATCCCAAGAGACAGTTAGTTACTGCATTTTCCCATCCCATAATATTAAGTAAGCAAGAGCCAAGCTCTATTCATTTTATGATGCCATTTTTTTTTTTCAAATTTGAGGAAATAGATTTATTTCCCTAGTGATGCCGACTCGCGGTAATGCCGACAAATTATCCGTGGGTTTGGGTGATTACTAGTCGCTTCGGTCCCCCATCTTTACCCAGCATTTCGGGCAATTATAAACACAGAGAGTCGGTGCAATAGTTCCATTTCAAGAAAAGCCTATTTTTAAACTTCCCTTATAATGAACCGTGGAACGTTCAGGTAAATCAACTTTCCGGTGAAAATTGAAATGCAGAGGGAAGACCTCTGCGAGGTGAAGAAATCACTCATTCAGTATATTAGGTTACCAAGTCCCCGTATCTTGAAGGTCAGAAATAAATGATGACAAAGAGAGGGGATCAGATGCCCTGCTGAAAGAGACGCTCACATGCGGAGACACAAGGATGGCGCCCAGTGCATTTACTGTAAGGACAATTACACATAATTTACAAGTATTTTCGTTTTGTTTTGTAGATCACACAATAACACGAGGCGATGTGTGTGTTTATAAGTGTTTAGAGAATAGACGGGAGGAGAATGATAATGCACGTGTTATTATCCCCGGCAATTCTTTGGATAAAGCTGGAGAGGAAGATGCAGAATTAAAGTGGTTAATGAGAGTGCCTTGTATGTGCTGGGAATTGCAGCTGAGCAGGGCGGCCATTGCTGCCATTTGGATAATAGGGCTATCTCTGACCAGCCTTATCTCTTCTCCGGACAGCTGGAGTAAAGGACAAAAGCAAAGTCGTTCGATTCCCGCTCCATAAACCGTTCTCCGACTCTCACGGTAATAAGCCCTGGGTCTCCTCAGAGCGTCGCTGGGACAAACCAACCTGCCATTCCGGGAGCTTTCACCAACTCAGAGCACTTTCCCGGAAGCTCCAGGCCCACTCTCCCTTTGCTGACGACAGTGGATCTCTGAAAGCGAGTCAGGAGAGGCGCGGTGTGGAACGGCCGAGTGCAGGCCGTGTAATAGCAGGCATCTGAATAATAGTCTCTCTCCGCAATGTATTGGAAGTCATTTATGGGAGCAGCTGACAATGAAGGGAGAAGAAAAGACAATTATGTCATGAAAATGCAGGTGCAAGATGGGTGACGTTTCCAGGGAACAGATGTGCGGGAAAAACGTCTCCAATCTGATGGCACCTGCTCCTTTTCTAAGCCAGACTTTTCCTTTAACCCTTTAAGGGAAGCCTAAACCACTGAGGGGTTGAATACGTGTCTCAAGCGGCTTTGAAGCTGAGGAGGCAGAGGGATTCTTGATGATCTCTCTCGATTATTCTGTCTGAGAACTTTGATGATCTAGAGAATGGTTCCCAGGGAATGGAGTTGGCTGTGAGGGCTGGAGCTTGGGGGGTGAGGGAAGGAGGCCGAGTCCCCTCCTCCAGTTAACCTCCAGAGTCTGATCCAAAACCCAGGTCCTCTCATTCCCGGGCTGCCTTCCCCACCCTAGGTTAGGGTTTTTTTGCGGTATTTGTTAAGCACTTACTACGTGCCAGGCACTGTTCTAAGTGCTGAGGAGATAGAAGCTAATCAGGTTGGACACAGTCCATGTCCCACATGGGGCTCACGGTCTTCATCCCCATTTTACAGCTGAGGGCACTGAGGCACAGAGAGGTTAAGTGACTTGTCCAAGGTCACACAGCAAAGTAGTGGAGCAAGGATTGGAATCCAGGTCCTTCTGATCCCCAGGTTCGTGCTCTCTCCACAAAGCGACATTGCCTCTAAAGACAGCATTTGTAAGGACAGCAGGGGATTCTGCAAACATTCTGCTCCCTACCTCAATCTATACACATAACAAGAAGAGGATTCAGTCATGCGAATAATGATATTGTGGGTAAGTTTCCCACTTTTCTTTTGTTTGATTTTTTACCAAACTAAGTCGGGGTCTATTCCATGATCACATTCATTTGGATACGTGAACAAAAGTTTGGATTCTTATTAAAACAGTGGAATTGCTCTAGAAATCTCTCCAGAAGATCTCCGTTTTGGAGTCTAGCCAAGGAAAAGTTATTCTGCTTGAAGGCCCCTGTGGTCCATTCTGACATTTAGATCTCCAGCCCCAAACCAAAGTGAGAAGGCCAGATGTGCAGAACTGAAACTCCACTGGTGAAAACACTGAGTAGAGCTTTTTCAAATGTGAAGGACTCAATAAAGAATAGGTTGCAGTTTGGGGTAAATGTCAGGTTGTTTTTAATGAATCTTGCCCCAGTAAGTATAAGGGGAATAATAGACAAGTTTTCTTACAATAAATTTCTCTCTTTGAAATCATTTCCTAACATCTGGTCCTGGGAGACAGAAGAAAGAGAGGGAAGCACTGCAGATGAATCTTTGTGAGGGAAAAGGAAAAATTATGACGGGAACTAGGGTTGCTACAAAACCATGGTTAGGAAAAGGCATTCGAGCTAGCTGTGAAAATATTAGTCCTGCCTAACAAGCTGCCTCAACTAACTTGTTGGTGAACAATTAAATTAAAACCAGGAGGGAGAGGAGAGTGTAAAACACTATATACTTTTGACATGGTAAGAGAAGTTCTTAATCAGTACAGCATCTTAAAAAATAACTGACCAAAGGCAATTCACTTAAATTACATTCTTCTTTCTTTTGTATCTCTTCTCAAAGGAAATTACATTGATTGCCTTGATTTACCTGGAAATATGTCCCAACTTGGATTCAATAACACAAAGCAGACTAGATAAGAAGCCACAAGATTATGGATAAATTGCACTGCTATTTTAGACCTTTTTTTCTGCAAATATCTCACGTAATTGACTTTTTTGCAAAATGTCTGGGACTTTAATCTAATTTTCAACCCAGTTAGCAGGTTTTGTACCATCTTCAATAAGAATCTTATAATCATGTGATATTCTTTCATAACTGTTGATATTGTCATCTTATAATAATTTTATATTGAAAATCTCCTTTCACTTTTTACAAACTGCAGACTAATTTAGAGGGGTTTTTATTTTGCGCGTGTGTGTATGTGTGTGAATTTAACAGCCAAGAAAATGATCAGACCAGAGGAATGGACACTTAAATTGTCCCTTAAAGATTGCTTCTGTACAAAAGACTATTGAAATCATCCTTTGAGAATGGCTGGATTCCATGTTTTCCCTTTACTATGATGTCTTGGAATAAAGAGAAAACTGAAAATTAGAACCAACCATCTGTTCACTTCAGTTCGGCACCATGGACCTCTTTTTGAACTTGAAGTTGGTTCCTCATATAAAACAGGTGAGTAAAATATCTCAAGCTTGAGTGAAGTATTGTCATTATTGGGGATATACTGGGAGGAGGAACTGTGAGTTCATAAGGAGAGTTGAGCCTGATTCCTGGGGAAAGCCATGATTGCTGATGGTTTAGTTCAGTTCTCTGCAATAGCAGGAGCTCAAATGTTGTGTTGATTGATTGACTGAAGGGGACGTCAGATGAATAGAGGAAAAGAATGATGGTGGCATAAAATTATGCACCAGGGATATTGGTGGCCTTGATTTTCTTGTGGTGGTTTGGACCCAGAAGCCACTCAAAATTCTTTATAGAAGCCAACACCCAGCCATGGCGAGAGAAAGGTAGGCCAGTCAGATTAGTCTGCGGCAACATCTCCTTGCCCTCATGGTCTGGAGGCAAGACCGTGCCTTTCCCATGTGTGGGAGTGGTGCTCTGTGGGAAGAGCACAGAAGGATACCCTTCTGTGCTAATTCCAAAGGGGGACATTATCCTTTCACCCTTCAAAATACAGAGGTCATGTTCTTGGTGTATCACATGAACCTAGGTTATGCAGACCAGACAGATTTGGATGGAGCTGCCTGCAGGATAACTGGGGGATTCTTCTGACATCATGGTCTGTTGTTGCGTTACTTTGTGGGGAGTTAACTCTTTAATTCCCTTGGGGTGGGTTATCTCCTCCCCCCAAAAAACTTTAGCCATAGGGTGGGAAGTGCTATTTTCTGGGTTTTCTTAGAAATGAACAGGAAGGCATACCAGTTTGAAATTGTGTTCTAATCTTGTAGTTTTCCGAAAAAATACTCTGAGAGCAATGTCCACTCCTGAAACTACACTGTTTGAGGCAGTTGAGAATAAACGGCATCATTCTTTGTGAGAGTTTTGTTCACAACAGTGGGGACAATTCTCTCATATGTAACTTAATAGTGTTCTCAGAAGTCAGTGTGAGTTATGCCAGATCCCAAGAGGATAAAACTTGTGTTATACGGTATCTTGGAGCCTTCAGTGACAGCCTTCAGCTTTCCCTCTGAGATGAAATAGCCTACCTTGGAAACCCCACACGGTCTCTCCCCGATAACACTGCTCAGTTCAAAAGGAAGAGAATTAACGAGAAAGACAAGCTTCTCCTTTCCTGACAAGGGACAAACAGTAGAGGAGATGGGAAATAAACTTGGAAGACATCAAATCTCAAAAGAGGGGCATATTTTCATCTATAGATCAGATTAGGTCACTGATGTAGTCCTCTCCACCTTCTGGGCCAGAAGAAACCCCTGATTTCAGAGCCTTAGGGAAAGGCTCAGAAGAGTGGCATTGACGATTATCTTTCTCTTTGTAATTTGCTCTTTGTTATTGTATCTGAGACTGATAGTAAGCTCTCCGCTAGGCCAGTGGCCTATGACGATAATGTTAAAGTGAGATTTTTGAAGGTGGCAAAGAAAATATGTAGCCGATTAAAATGACAAGACCGTGTTGATAACTGGTATAGGAAAATGAAATCCATTCCCAATGTCCCCAAACAATAAATGTAGCACAAGGATGCTCTATTCCTCTGGCACTGTGATCTTACTCAATGAGAGACCAAGGTAGAAAGTTCTAAATGTTCTTTCTACACTTTTCCTATCCATTCTGATTAGACTGTGAGCCCAGCATTGGACAGGGATTGTCTCTGTTGCTGAATTGTACATTCCAAGCGTTTAGTGCAGTGCTCTGCACAGAGTAAGTGCTCAATAAATATTATTGAATGAATGAATACTCTGATAACCACACATCAAGTCCTTATTACTCTTCAACTAATTTCAATTTGATTTTGGTAAAACTTAGATAATGAAGCATAGCATAAATTTCATCATCATTCAATAACAATCATGGAGCAATTACTACCCTGTGCAGAGCACTGTATTGGGGACTAGGGAGAGCACAACTGAATAACTGAAACAGGCTCTGTCATCACAGAGTTTATAGTCTCCAGTGGATTAGTACTGTTAGCAACACGTAATTTGCTGTATTCCCTTTTATCATCTCCCTTTAGCAATTCTTCCCAAATGACCTTGTTCAAGGAGAAATTGCACGTTGAGCTACAATAGTAGAGTCAACTGGTTGTTCCAAATTGAAAAATGGTTTTGATTCCTTAATCTGGAAAAGTAAACATTTATGGCATCTCCTAAACTTTCTGTGGTCTGGTGCCCAAATTGATTTATTAGACTATGTCATCCAAGATCAAATGAGATGGGTGGTTTGTCCGCAGAAAGCTTACACTGTGAGACAAGTGTCATTTAAAATCCTGAATAGTGCAGGTTTGGCATTTCCAACCATTTGATTCACTCAACAATTTCTTGACTCTTCACTTCACACTTTCTTAGTAAGAAGAGAGGGAACAAAACCAACTAGTGATGGACTTTATGGAGTAAAAAGGACAAATGGCCACCCTCTGTGATTTTCAAATATTGGAAACATGGCGTGAATTTTCAATTTTCACCTTATGACCCTGTCTAATGCTTTACATGTGAAAAGGATAGCTGCAAAAGAAACAAAATGTCTTCTTACACAGTTCTGAGATTACCTTGGGAAGAAAGCATAAATCACTACTTTTATGGGATACCTGAAAATATGGCCAAAATAAAAACTCTTTCAATGTATTGCCATTTCTTGATCTCCTAAGTAGAGCAGTTATTGGTAGAATTTCAAAAAGAAATTCTACACCCATAAGAATTTTGAAACAAATTTGGGTATAGTTTTGAAAGTTATCACACGCAATCTGTGATATTTTTTGAGCACTTAGACTATGAAGAGCACTCTACTGAATACTTTGGAGAATACAATACAATTTGATAGTCCAATTGATAATTGATAATACGATACAATTTGATAACACAATTGATACATGAAGGTGCACCTACAAAAATTCTGCAAAATATCATAAAAATAAATAGGAGAAGCTTGTAAACAGAGAGGTGGGAGTGGTGGCAGTTGAGAGAGAGAAAATTGGAAAACATGCATTTACTGAGTTGAATGAAAGAATATTTTTTCAGGGAGATGCAGTTACACAAGTCTGTTCAAAATAGTATTTTTTCCTCAGTAGGGCCAACGCTTCTGAGCTGTGTCCACTGTTTCATAGAAATTCCATATCATCCAGGGAGAGGACCTATGTGGGTTTTTGGGTGTGGAAATGCCACATTCAGAAACAAACCACTTGCTAACTCAAATATATTAACACTACCTTAAACCTGTTTCGGAATCTCCACAAGGGAACTAAATAATAAGTGGAGATTTCATTCTAAATGACTCAGTGCTTGGGTCTGATACTTAGAGTGCCTGTTTTCTTATTCTACTTCCATACAACATGGAACACAAAATAGAGATATAAATATTAACATTGCTAAGTCTTCATTCAAATTAAAGTTTTAGGCAAACATCTCACCAACGTCTTTCACTTGCAGACACTCTGACTCATGTTCTGGCGTTTTATTTTAATACAGTGTGACAAAGTTTGTACTACTGAATTAATATTTCTGCTCTGCATAAAAAATTCGTGGAGTTATTCTGAATTTCACTAAAGCAAGCATATTTCAAATGCATTAGTCTTGAATTATAATTGAAATATTAAAAGTAAATGGTTCAGACTTGAACTGTCACTTATAGTAGTGGAGGAAAGAGAAAACATAGATTAATAAGAGAAATTTAATTTAAAAGAAGCATTAAGAATCTTGAGTTATAAAGAAATCAGAAATGATATTCTTAACTCATGGCTTTCCTTGTAGAAAAGTAAATGGAAAACTCTTTTTTAAATAATAGTAATAATTATTATGGTACTTATTTAGCGCTTATTATATGTCAAGCTCTGTTCTAAGCACTGGGTAGATAGAAGTTAATCGCGTTGAACACAGTCTCTGTCCCACATGGGGCTCACAGTCTTAATTCCCATTCTATGGATGAGGTAACTGAGGCACACAGAAGTTAAGTTACTTGCCCAAGGCCACCAAGTAGACAAGTGGTGGAGCAGAGAGTAGAACCCAGGTCCTTCTGACTTCTAGGCCTGTGCTCTATCCCTTAGGCCATGCTGCTTCTCGCATTAATCGTGCTTATGTATTCATTTTTCTCCTCTATTTTCTATTCCTCTGTTCTAGGACCGGATTATTCCAGTTTCTAGCTTTCCTCATTTTACTTTTACAATCTGATACGGAAGGCCAACTTGCACTCATGATGCAACTTGCCTATCCTAACATATCAAGCACTCAGAAAATACTACTCTTGATGATGAGGATGATTGACACAACTCGTAAAATCCCTGGAATCTTGTCGATCCATTTCATTGAAGTTCAAAGTAGGGTCTATCTTTCCTTGGAACTCAAAATGGTCCTTGACCAAAACAGAAGAGAGAGATCACGTAAACCCAGAGAAAAGAACAGTAGCCTTGTAGAAAGAGCCCAGGCCTGGGAGTCAGAGGACCTGGGTTCTAATCTCCAGCTCTGCCACTGTCTGTTGTGACCAGGGGAAAGTCACTCAACTTCTCGGTGCCTAAATTTCCTTATCTGTAAAATGGGGATGAAATCTCTCTCCTACTTAGAGTAGTGAGCTTCATGTGGGACATGGTCTGGGTCCAAAGTGATTATCTTATTCCTATTCCTTGCTTAGTTCAGTGCTTGGCACATAGTAAGGAGTTACTAAATATTATTGCTTTTGTTATTGCTATTATTGTTATTATTATAAAACTAACCATTCATTGACATTAGGACTGTAGGTAGTTTCTAGGAGCCATTTTCTTCTGAGTGTCCATTCACATGCCACCTCACAAACGCTCTCTCTCTGGCATACACTAGAAGGGAAAACTCTGGCTTTGTTGTACATCAAATGCTGCCAATAATTCAGCAGTTCAACAAGACTTTGCTTTAGTTTCCATGGGTAAGGAATACTGATGTAACATACTTAGGGAGTGCAGTTTACCAGGATGTTAACCTCCGTGATGGCTTTGAAAAACTGCTTGTTAGCTCCCAAATAAAACTGCTACTGGGCAGATTATGAGAAGGACTTTTTGTTCATGATAAGAAATTTATAGCCACATGGAAAACAGACTTAAGCGAACACGGAACTGTACACCCTTCCATTTTTATTATTTTTCCCATGTATTCTTCAGGTACTAGTCAAGAAGAATAGAAAATACCAACCACTTTCAGGTTGCCCAGAGAATTCATTTCTGTGGGAAATGTTTGGTAATTTAGTTACATTATTACAAAGGAGAAGTGAAGAGGACTTTTGCTCTATCAGTGACATTAATCTTGCTTTCTGTGGAGTTTCTATTTAGAGTTTCCGTTAATTCTTCTTCCCCCGGGAGTGTAAGTTAGCATCAATGGCTATATTTTCTTTTCTCCATCTAATCCAAAGTTTAATTTACAACCACAGTAAACCTCATAGATCTAGTTGGGTTGGGAGTGGGCACAAAATCCTGGTTCTTCCACTTGTCTACTGTGTGACCTTGGGTAAATCGTTTAACTTCTCTATGTGTCAGTTTACTCATTCTTTCATTCAATTGTATTTATTGAGTGCTTACTTTGTGCTAAGCACCATACTAAACCCTGTACTACTCAGAGCTCCTTATCTTCCCTGCCAAACGTTGTCCTCTCCTGAATTTTCCCATCACTGTAGACGGCACAGCTAACCTTCCCGTCTCACAATCCCGTAAACTCGGTGTCATTCTTGGCTCCGCTCTCTCATTCAACCCACATATCCAATCTGTCACCAAATCCTGTTGGTCTCACCTTCACAACATTGCTAAGATCTGCCCTTTCCTCTCCATCCAAAGTGCTACCACATTAGTACAATCACTTATCCTCTCCTGCCTAGATTACTGAACCAGCCTCCTTTCTGACTTCCCAACCTCCTGCTTCTCCCCACTCCAGTCCGTACTTTACTCTGTCGCCTGGATTATCTTTCTACAGAAACGCTAAGGGTATTCATTCATTCATTCAATAGTATTTATTGAGTGCTTACTCTGTGCAGAGCACTGTACTAAGCGCTTGGGATGAACAAGTCGGCAACAGATAGAGACAGTCCCTGCCGTTTGATGGGCTTACAGTCTAATCGGGGGAAATGGACAGACAAGAACAATGGCAATAAATAGAATCAAGGGGAATGTCACCGCCCTCCTCAAAATCCTCCAGTGGTTGCCTATCCAACCTCCGTATCAAGCAAGAACTCCTCACTATTGGCTTTAAAGCTCTCCATCACCTTGCCCCCTCCTATCTCACCTCCCTTCTCTCTTTCTACAATCCAGTCTGCACTCTCTGCTCCTCTGGGGCTAACCTTTTCACTGGACCTTCATCTTGCTTGTCTCGCCCCCGATCCCCAGCCCATGTCCTGCCTCTGACCTGGAACACCCTCCCTTCTCAAATCGGTCAGGCAGTCGCTGTCCTCACCTTCAAAATCCTGCTGAAGGTACATCTCCTCCAGGAAGCCTTCCTAGACTAAGCCACACTTTTCCTCATCTCCCACTCCCTTTTGCATCACCCTGACTTGCTCCCTTTGCTCTTCCCCCCATCCCTGTCCCATAGCACTTATGTATATATGTGTAATTTTGTTTACTTATACTGATGCCTCTTTACTTGTATTGATGTCTTGATGCCTGTTTACTCGTATTGAAGTCAGTGTCGCACCCCTCTAGATTGGGAGCTCACTGTGAACAGGGAGTGTCTCTTTTTATTGCTGAATTGTACTTTTCCAAGCACGTAGTACAGTGCTCTGAACACAGTAAGTGATCAATAAATATGACTGAATGAATGAAACTATGGAATGGGGATTAAATGTCTGTCCTTCCTCCCCCATAGGACTATGTCTGACCTGATTCTCTGTATGCACCCCAATGCTTAGAACAATTCAGTGGTATTCTAGAATTATCAGGCCTGTGATCTTTGAAGTCACTCCTAAATTCACACAATTACTTCTAGAGTCCTAGGTTCCCTAGTTTTGCTTCCTGGCCCTTTTTCCCCAGCTTCCCGCCCCTCCAACAGCTGCAGCTCAGAATTGGTCCCCACTTTCCTAGGCGGAGCAGGCTTTTGGGGTGCATATATGCCACTTATCATTGTCTGGTTAATCTGTGCCAGTACGTTTCAACAACTGCTAATATTGTGGCCCCGATAAGCCAGACTGGCAGATTTTTGCAAATATCTGATGCAAATACAGCATCAGGTACAGTGCCTATAATTAGTAGCTAAATATCTAATCTAATTAGATCTAAAACCATTCAGATATTTGAAATAGTGATAGCTAAACACAATTAGATTTGGAAAGGTACTCTACTAATCTGGTTCAAGTATTCATACTTCTTTTAGATTACTTGATATTCAAATTTTCCTTGTGCAGTCTTCTCTTTTAATTGAGGAACATGTAGGCCTTCGATTTGGTTTACACTGGAGTACCGCTTAGGGAATTAGACTGATATTAGAGCCACCCTACAAGGAATTTTTCAAAGAAGAAATCATTTTTATAATAATTGTGATATTTGTTAAGTGCTTACTCTGTGTCAAACACGGTGCTAAGTGCTGAAGTAGATTCCATACAATTAGATCAGGCACAGTCCTAGTCCCACATAGGGTTCACAGTAAAAGGAAGAAAGAGAACAGATATTTAATCTACATTTTATAGATGAAGAAACTGAGGCACAGAGAAGTTAAAGGGTTTGCCCACAGTCACACATCAGGCACGTTACAGAGCTGAGAAAACTTGTATTCTGGGAGGGCTGGGGAGTACCTAAGTATGTAGAAATGTGGAACTGCTGGACTGTCATTAGAAGTGGAGAAATGAGAGATTTCGGGGAAGAACTCTTGAAGGAGATGTGGTTTTAGAAGGGCTTTGAAAATAGAGTTATAGTCTGCAAGATGTGAAGTTGGGGAGGGTCTTACTTCCAGACTTGGGCAGGAGAGAGGGGGGATTTAGGAAGCTGAATTACTTAAGAGGGCATTAGGTCCACTCCTTCAACCTCCTTGTTCCCCACAGAATTCAACCCTTGATGTTTCAATCTGTGGCCTATGTACTGAATGCTTTGTTCTCCAATATCTGCTTTTTCCAGAACAGAGGCCTGGCAGTTGGGCAGTGGGGGAGATGTCGGGTGATGATGGTGATTTTCCCAAAAGAATGTGACTTAAGATGAGTGACTTCAGATGCAGTTTCTTCTGTCCGGGACAGTTTACGACAGTGCCTCAGTGACCTTAAGAAGGACACCACACTGAAAATACATATTGCCAAACGATGCTGGTGGAAAGTGAATTGGCAAAAGTGTCTGCCAACTTGCCCACATGCAATATTCTAACCTTTTCCCCAGGAAAATGATGAGTACTTTCAAGAGAGCACAGCTACTAAAGGGGGGAATTTATATTCTGAATCTTGTTGTCCCCCTTAAATTTCTCCATATTAAAATGAGAATTTTGTGCCTACTGCTTATGAGGATACATGAAACTTCAAGGCCTGGAGCTGTGCTAACTTCCTGCCTGCCTTCCATTTTGAAGTACTGTATACTTTAAAATTTGTCTTTGTTTTGCATTTCACTGTAGAGGAAAATGTACTCTTTTTTGCTTTGACTACTTTCAAAATGGATGATTACTTATTTATTAGGTTTATTACAAACATGCTCTACAGTCTGAAGGCTCAGTGGTATACATTCCAGAGCAGAAATGCAACAGTTAAGATAAATATAGCAACTACAACTTCCCTTTGTATAAAGAAGTAATGTCAGGAGTCTCCATTCTTTGGGGATAGTTCCTCCAAAATGGAATTCTTTTTCTGTATTTACATAATAGACCGAAAAACTTGAAATGCCAGAAACAAAGAAGAAAAAAAGGCATTGCTTCAAATAATTATCAACTGCAATAGATATTGCAGGTTTTCAGGCTGATAGCCATTTACGACTTCTGATGATTATATTTGCTACTGTTTTATTCACTAAATAGAAAATTATTTCAGACCAGTGCTTTTCTAAATCTAAATATCACATATAATGATTCATTTTGACCCTTCTGAACTGTAACTTTTCCAATTATTTCCATAAAGCAGCCAAAAGTGGACAGTGTATTGGATATCCTACCGTAAAAAGATGAGGGGAATGTAAGCGTGAAACCACCCAGAGATTCGTAGCTTCAGCCTGCAGGGTGTTTTTCCACGGCAACCGCAAGTCATGTCTCAGTTCCCAGGGCGTATCAATCAATCGATCAATTTAATAGGATTTATGCTTACTGTGTGCAGAGCCCCGTACTAAGGACTTGTGAGACTTCAACAGAATTGACAGATACACTCTCTGGCCACAGTGTGCTTACAGCCTAGAGGGTAAGACAGACCTTAAAAAAAATAAATATTGGACATGAGTGTCATCCATTGGTCACAATCCATCCAATTTTGTGTTCTAAGAGGAAAACAGAAATGATCTTCCTTTTATCTGATGAAGAGGCTTATTCAAATACTATTGAGGCTCACTTGTGGCAAGATAGCCCACTGACAATTTGTCTTTCGATCAAGAAACTATAAGGCTGATCTTTGAATCAATCCATCGATCGGTCGCATTTATCGAGCACTTACCCCGTGCAGAACACTGTACTAAACAGTTAAGAGAATAGACTTGCTAGACATGATTCCTGCCCTCAAGGTTGAATTCCAGTAAACACAGTATTAAACAACTGATATTGGTACACTGCATATTCACGATCGGTGCATTCTAGAGTGATTTACACTCGTGCATATGTGCATATTCACTTGTGAGGTCAATGATTTATTTTGATTTATTCTATCTCATTTTGTTCAATTCCCTCTCTGATCTTTATTCTTACTGCTTTGTAAATATTTTTATGTCTTTCTCCTCTATTAGGGTGCAACATTTTGATGGTCAGGTAATATGTCTTGTGCTCTTTTTGAACTTTAATCCCCATCGGAATGACAAGGTGGGGGAAAGTGAATAATGAGTCACCCCCTCTACCACAGCTAAGAGATCGATCAACCAATCAATGGTATCTATTGAACATTTATTGTATGTGTGCAGCATACCATATTAAATACTTGGGAGAGTATACAGAATAAGTAGACATCTCATCTGCTTCAGAGAAGTTTATGGCCTGGCAGCTGCTAAGTGAAATATTCTAGGGATGATAGAATAGGGTTCTGGAGTTCTGAAGCAGTAACATAGGCTTTCAGCAATTCTAACTTCAGCATTATTTAGGCTGAAAATGGGAGACGGGAGATACCAGGTTGTGGGTGGAAAAAAATCTATTCCTAATCAAGTCAATGAGGTTGCATTTTCCAAGTGAGAGATTTCTTAGAGACAAGCAGTGAAATATTTATTTTTAAAAATCTGGCAGTAGATGAGAGAGGGGAGAGGAAGTTGATCCAGATTATAAATGACTCCTGGATGGCTTGTCAATTTAGGCCAATTTCGAACTCGATCAACAGCGTGGATTGATATTTTGAGGAAGAACAACCAAGTATTAACAGTTGTCACTCTTTCCCTTTCTGTCTCGGCCTTCATTTCACAGATAGCTGCTGGTCTCCCTCAGATGGCCCAGAATTCCAGGGGAATGTCATGGCCGTGTTCCTCCACTGTTTGTCTTGTCAGTTGTTCCACCCCCGTATGCACACATATGCACTCTACGCTGGGCAGGTATCATTTCTACCAAGTCTGTTGAATTCTCCCAAGAGCTCGCTATAGCGTTCTGCACCCAGTAATCCCTCGATAAATACCCCTGATCGATATAGTTGATTAAAAATTGTCAGGATAAATGAAATGACTGTTTCACCCTAGTGACAGGTTTGACACGCAGGAAACCCAGATAATGCAATTTATTAATTCCATAAATAGGCCATTTCCTTTTAAACTTGGGGAACAAACCTTCCGTAAGAGAAAAGAGGCTTACTGCTTGGTCCTATGACAATCCCACAGTATATTTTTGGTGTCTGAGTAGTCCAAATACGCTACCATATAATGGCCTTGGCTTTCCTCCTAATGGGATGTTGAGAATGTTGCAGAGATCCAAAGAAATGGTGAATCTAGGAGAAATTATGAAAAAGACTTTTTTCAGAAAATACTTGCACTCTGCTGGGGAGAAATACAATCTGCCTACCTCAGAGGAATGTTAGAATTGTATCTGTCCCTCTGAGATGTATTAAGCATTGTTCATCTTCTCTATACAGATGAAAATCTCTGGCATAAAATGGTTGAGTGACACAAAATCCCACGACAGGAGTCGAGTGACAATTAGAACTCTAGAGCCCTGAATCTTGAATGGACTGCCAAACATGCTGAGCCACATCACCTCTTCAAAACAGGCTAATTGAGAGATCTTTCCTGGGGCAACTTCCCTTATTCATGGGCAGGACAGTTTCAAGAGCAAGCATGGGACAACAGGGTTATGATTGGGAAGGGGGAGAAACAAAAAAGGATAACCGAAGACATTGGGAATGGATGAGAAGGCTACCTTGGGTCTTTCAGTAGACCTTCTATACCCCTCGGAAAAACCCTTTTCTTTACAGGAAAGTGATAGAGGAATGGCTCTTCTGTAGCAGGAATACCTTTTCTGTTTCTCCCCATTAGAGTGTGAGCTGCTTGTGGGCACAAACATACGACTTATTCATTCTGTAATAACATAATAATAATAATAATAATACTGTTAGCACTAATTAAACTTTTACTTTTTTGTTGAGCTCCAGACAAAGCTCTGGGAGATACAAGAAAATCAGGTCAGATCCAGCCCCTGTCCCATATGGGGCTCTCCGTCGAAGTAGGAGAATGAAGGAATATTGAAACTCAGTTTTACTGATGAGGGAACTGAAGCATCTTGAGATCTGCCCAAGGTCTCACAGCAAGCAAGTGGCAAAGCTGGGATTAGAACCCAGTTCTCTGATTCCCGAGCCCACGCTCTTTCCACTAGACCACACTCCTTCTCAAATGCCTGTTACAGTTCAGTGCTCCAAGCGAGTGCTAGGTAAATGTTAATGCTCCTGCTACTATTACTAAAATTACTACTGTGGACAAGAGAGATTCTTGTTGATCATTTCATCCCCATCAAGGCAGAGTGAGAGCACCTCCACCCAGCCAGTTTTGCAAATGACAGACCACTGAACGACGTTTCCTAGAACCAGGCTTCTGGGGAGAGGTGACCCTGCTGGACTACATCTTTTAAAGATTAGGGGCAGATAGAGGTGCTACTGATCCTTCCCAGAGTACAGTGAGAGACTTCAAGCCTGGTGGGAGCAGGGGGTGTCTCTCTTTATTGCTGAATTGTACTCTCCAAGCGATTAGTACAGTGGTCTGCACACAGTAAGCATTCAATAAACATGATTGTATGAATGAATAAATGAATGAATGGCAGGGGCTCAGTGCATTACAAAGTAAATCTGTTACAGGGAGAGCTGGAAACAGAACCCAAGTCTCCTGATTTCCAAACCACAGGTCTTTCCACTGGAGCGACAGCAGGACTGATGAGGATATAAACTGGCGATTGGGAGAGAGGCCCTCTACCTTTCTTCAAGTGGAAGATTCCATAATTGAATAAAACCCTCTTAGTAAGGATCAGCTTGTAAGCGCATCCTCTCTGGCAAACACTGGAGGAAACAGAGTCCCATCCAGAGCAATTCGGCACTTATTCTTTTTTTGCTCCCTGGCTCTGTGAGGGGATGCCATTTTTCTGACACCATCTTTGGCAGATCCCCACACTGCACCTGCTGCTCCACCTGCCTTTCACTGGAGAGCAAGATTTAAAAATGTTACACAATTAGAGAGCGACTGAAAGGACTCAATTCACATTTCACCTCCTGGGGCTCTGTTGTTCATCCTCAAAAGCAGCTGATGATGATTTGAGAAGCACAGCGAATGGCACGGTCCCTGAGTCTTTAATTCCTCTTTTGAAGAACTCCATGGAGCCAAGTCCCTAGAAAGGACAATGAACATAAAATGGTTCGCACAGGACCCACTTTGTAAGTGGTCGGGGAGCCATTCTGAGCACAAGGAGAGTTCAGGAAGAGAAAAGATTGCCGGGCAGACCAGACCTTCCAAGAAACCTTCACCGTAGGAAACGATTGTGTTCGACTTCCACTACTGTGACATCTTCATCTTAACTACTTTGTCGTTATTCTTATTTCACTAGGAACTCAAGTTCCAGAAGGGATTTCTCGATGCCGATGCCTGTATCGGCTGGTCTGCTGAAGTGAAAGTCTCACCATCATTGGATTTGTGGCAAGTGCTATCAAGCTATTGGGATTCTGTTAGATGCTATCCAAACTTCCCCCTAGGAGCTTTCCAAATCTCTTCTGACTCTTCTTTCTGGACAGGAATCACGTCTACTAACTCTAATATATTCTTCCAAGGGTTTAGAACAATGTTCTGCACAGAGTAAGGATTCAAAAAACACTTTTGATTAATTGACCTATCATTCCTTTTCTCTTTTTTTACCTTTCTCCTCCCTTTCTCCTCTCCCTTGTTTTTCCTTCCATCCTTTTTCTGTCCTCTCTCTCTCTTTCCACCTCTAACTCCATGGTTCTCATTCATGTATATATATTTGACTCAGCTGACCCTCCCCCCAGCACATGAAGAGGAGAGATTCAACTTGGATAATAGCCCAAAGATGTCATGAGGCTGAGACAATCTTCCCTATTCATTCATTCATTCAATAGTATTTATTGAGCGCTTACTCTGTGCAGAGCCCTGTACTAAGTGCTTGGAAAGTAGAATTCAGCAACAAAGAGAGGCAATCCCGGCCCACAATGGGCTCACAGTCTAGAAGGGGAGAGTCAGACATCAAAACAACAGACATCGATAGCATCAATTTAAATAAATAGAATTAGAGATATGTATACATATCAGAACAAGTAAAACAGGCATTAATATAAATAAATAGAATTATCGATTGTACATATATACACAAGTGCTGTAGGAGGGGAAGGAGGGTAGAGCAAAGGGAGTGAGTCGGGCCGAGGTGCCCAGAAATTCTGTGTCCAGAAATTGGGCATCTTTGTAGATGGGTGTTCCACCTTCGGTCGGTCAGTCAATCATGTTTACTGAGCAGTTACCTTGTGCAGAGGACTGTCCTGGCCCAGAAATGGCTCTGCATGGGGAAATACTAACCCCAGCCCTTCTCCCATCACCAGGACAGAGACACTTAGAGAGTCTGTGAAAGAGAGATTTTCCGGCTTCTTCTCTGCCAGACCCAAGATGGCTGTAGGCATTATAAGCATTTCCTGGCTGCCTCTAGGACCAGGAAAGGTACCTTTCCAGGCCTCCTGGGCAGACAGAGTCCAGAGTAGAGCTGAGCATCCTATGGGCCCCAAAACAGTGGTGGTTAACAAACTGCTTGTCTGCTTCCAATCCACAGCCATGATCTACACCTTATGTTTGATCAGCCAGTAGTTCACTGGATTTAAAATCCTTATTTAAATGATCTTTTTCCTAGAGGACGGAACTCTGGGGAACTTGAGCCCAATGTGGGCCAGAATATTCTCTTAATACCCAAGTTTCTATCAGACTTCTATCATTTCAAGTAGTGCTTTGATTCTAAGTCAGCGGTGAACAATATAACTTGATGAACTAAATCTCCTCTGTTGGTGGTGAAGATAAGGATGAGTTTGGAGTATTGACACACATATTGTATGTAAGATCGGCTGAAGGTTGGAGAGGCTAGAAGTGAGAAGAACCCTACGGTGGGGGCCCTACGGTGGGTGCAGGGGCCCCAAAATGCATACAAAAAATCTCCAATAACTCTCTCGTCCTGGATCCCAAATATCTAAGACACCACTTCTAATCTCACCTCATAATTCATTGTCCAGAATTGTACGGTTCTTGCAAAATGAGATGCACTATGCATGGAAGAAGAAGCATGGCCTAGTGGCTACAGCACAGGCCTGGGAGTCTAAAAACCCTGAATTCTAATCCTTCTCCACCACTTGTCTGCTGTGTGAACTTGGACAAGTCACTTAACTTCTCTTTGCCTAATTCCCTTATCTGCAAAATGAGGATGAAGACTGTGAGTCCCCTGTAGGACAATGGACTATGTCCAACCTGATGACCTTGTTTCTACCCCAATGCTTAGAACAGTGTCTGGCACATAGTAAGCACTTAACAAATGCCAAAAAAAGAAAGATCTTTTCAAATCAGGGCTGGAAACCAGTAAACTGGGATTTTCCAGAGTCTTCATTATACCTTGCATCACTCTTTTCCCCCGATAATCTTGCAAACCACCAACCTCCCCAACTTCAAAGCTGTGTTAGAATTCCACATTTTCCAACATACCTTCTCCACTTATCTCCCCCAACCCTAAATTGCATCAGTCACTCAATCAATCAGTGGTATTAATTGAGCACCTACTGTTTGCAAAGCACTGTACTAAGCATGTGGGAGTGTACAGATGGTTTAGTAGGCACTATTCCTGCCCTCAAGGAGTTTAGAATTTAATATGGGAGATCAACATCAAAATGAGTTACAGGGAGGAGTTGGATTACCCACTTGTAGAATTTTACACGTTTATTCGTACCACCCTTAGTATTTATGTAGATAGGTACGATCGATTATATGATCAATTCATTTATTTTGATTAGTCGGTTTGTAAATAGTTTTGTCTGTCTCCTCCATTAGAATGTGAGCTCCTTGTGGACAAGGAATCTATTCATACTTCTGTTATTTTTTCCCATGTGCTTAGTACATCACACTGCATCTAATGGGTGTTCAACAAATAACTTTCCTATTACTACAACTACTAATTAGTACTACTGCATTATCATAGTAACAAATTGGCCCTGGATGAGGCTCATTATCTCTTCCAATTCACTAAGGATCCACATAATCCAGCTCAACAACAATTGCTATTTGACACTGAGGAAGATCCCCTCTCAGGGCTGCACCTGGAGGGTTTCCAGTATTCTAACAATCTCTGCTACAGGAGGGAGACTCAAACAGAGGCATAGCCATTCCATTCCTAGTTTGGCCAGTGGCTAGCGAGCGGAAGGCAATCCGCTACAAGGCAAAACTCAACCATGCCGGGCAGCAGCAGCACAGGAGACAGTCAAGGGCGGAGGTTCAAGTTTACTGAGTGGAAGGAGGCAATGTTAAACCACTTCTGTATTTTTACCAAGAAAACTCTATGGATACACTACCAGAATGATTGCAGAGGGAGAGTGGGCCATACGGGGAGAGATGTGTCCACGGTGTCCCTCTGGGTCGGAAACGACTCGGCGGCACAAGACGAGACAAGACTGAGGAGGAAACAAAAGTAACGTTAGTACCCCAGAATCTTCGAGGAGAAACTGCACCTTTGAGTTACTTTCACTTGGGCTTTCAGAGAATCAAACTTAAAAAACCATCATTGAAAATCATTTGAAAGACTGTGGCTAGATTCCACATACTTGTTAGGAGATGTACACGGAGAACGGTAGTTACCCATCCCTACAATTGCTGATTTCCAGATATTTGTGCAGTATACACTGCACAATTTGTTTCACAGCTTGTCCTCCAAATTAGGAAACATCAGTTAGTATTTTGCTCTTTGTTTCTTTAGGAGAAATGTAGCAGATTATTGAACACCACCTCCTGAGTTTATCAACGTCTTTTCTAATGAATTAGGAAAAGACTAATATTAGAAAAATACACTGTCTATGGATAAATGATTAGCCTTAGGGTTAGAAGCAAACATGTTTTCCTAGTTGATTAAAATGCATTAGAGAAAAGCATCCAGTCTTTAAAAGCCAAAGCACCCAATCTCTGATGATAAAGTAATCCTTTCTTATTATTTTACATGTCCATTCACTGACTTATTCATGGTTACTAAACTCAGTTGAAGAAGTAGGAATTGGTTAAAGCATTTTTTTACATTAGTAATCATTTAAATTAACTTACTTATAGTTGTATAATTAACCTTCAATGTCTAATGGACACTCGGCCATGTGCGTCCTACCTTGCTTATGTACAACATGTAGTTGACAGGAAGTGTTGGATCTAGGCTCATCTGTTGTTTTTCATTAGGAGAAGCCATCAAACAAATAAAGCAAACATATATCTGGATCCTACCGCAGCCATAATCTCAGTTGATGGAAAACTCTTTGAGGGAAAGGGAACATCTGTTTTGCTGCTGGTGCCGCATTCTCCCAAGCCCTTACAAAAGAGTCCTACATTCAAGAGGTGCCCAGTAAATATCTGGACCAATGACTGATTCTCTGGGTGTGCATTTTCCCTTATAAGCGGACCCTGCAATTTGAAAAATACAGTAAATTTCTGAGAACATCGGGCCACCGCTGGACAAAAGCCTTCCAGAGTATCCTGAGAGAATTTGCATCCCCCTCAAAATCCTTAACTTCCTCTCAGTGCTCCTCGTGCTTTGGAGTTTGCTGATTGACAGTAAATTTGGTTTTAAAAATCAAGCCAACCGGGTTCATACTGAGAGCGGAGGAGCAGTCGTAAGGAGGGCAATCAGAGCACCTGGAATGCTAAGCAGCCTTCCTGGAAGCTCATTTTTCTTTTCTTCCCTTCCTACGGAGCATGTCCTGGTTCTGCCTCTCATTTGCTCTCAATTCACCAACTCAGTACTGGACAAGGTGGAATCCATCACTGGAATCCATCATTCTATGCTGAGGGGAAATTCGTGTCAAATCTAATGACGATTACTCCTTTTTATGGCCGAGGAAGCCTAGGTCCTGAAAGCAGTGACTTCCCAGGGGATTGTGGGTAAGTTACACTCCCAGGGCTTCCAGGGAAAAGGGAGAACCATTCTAGTTTATTGCCTTGAAAGATAAAATTTTATTATTATTATTATTATCATTATTTTATGCCCCAAAGAGGAGAAGGTATTGGAATTAATGCCTTACGTACTGCCGGGGAATGGAAATATACAAATAAAAATATGATGTATGGGAAATTTATAGCAAGTAAGTGTGTTTCCCCCATTAAGATGGGTTAAACTTAGCTCACGGCTCCTCTCCGTCAACACAGCCAGCCATGTCTAGGTGAGATCTTCTCTTCCCGGGGAAGATGATTGTTAACTTGCTAAAAAGGTATAGTCATCCTTCTCCGGACTGAGACACAACTGTCAAATCCATTTTAATCTGTGTGATATATTGTATCTAGTGAGATCAAATACAAGGTGGCAGGATAAGTGTGCATTAAAAGATGCCCTGACCTTGTTGCTCAAAACCGCTTTTAGAAAGAAGTAATTGTCTTTTCCCATTAGTTGCATTCGTACAGTAAATAATACATAAATGACAATCTAAGCCACAAAGAGAACAATCGCTCTGCTGATTTGAAATTCAGAAAACACACCAGATTATGCTTTCAGGTGGCAAAGCCCTAGGGTTCCTTGGCTGTCTTTTGTGTTACACAGTCTTGTAAGTGCTGCGGGCTGACAGATGCTTATCAAACATTCATGTAAACACCCTTATCAAAGCCGGGCTATCCAGCTCTGCTTTCACACAAGAGGGTCAGCATGGAACATCATTAAAGCAAGGCCAGAGAGAGAGAAATGCCACGCCACTGGTTTTGAAATTCAAGAGAACTCTTCGGTTATTTTCTCCTTGCGCGAAAACACACCACCTAACCTGTTAACTTGGGGGACGGGAAAGATAAACACAGAGGCAACGTATTAAACATGGCAAGGTTTTTAATTAAGTATGGATTCAGTCGAGTGTTTCTTCAGGTTGGTCATGCCAAAAGAGACTTTAGGATTTCTCAGGTCATCTGGCAACACGACGAAGGGCCTGTCCGTTTTGATTTGTAAATTGCCAAGATTGGATGGGCCTCAGCAGGAGGAAGGAACACAACAAAAGTCTTAAAGAGCTTCTGTGAAAATAAGGGAGGGCTATCCTCTTCTGCCCTCAGAGTGTGTGTATTTAACAACTGCCTGGGTCTCCTTGATAAAAATGAGCTATTATTTGTGCATGCGGAGTAGCTCATTTTGATGCACTAATGAGGAAATATGTAAAAACTTTGTCAATCTGAGCTGCAGAGTTGGATGGTAATAAAGTTAATCTAACACTGGGAATACATTTAGTTTATGTTTTCATCCTTTTTCTTTTCTCCCCTCTATTTTCTTCAAAGGGCAGTTCACAGTCTATTATCTCCAGCAATGAAAGAGACCTCAAATATATTTCATCTGACTTACTTAAAATACACTTATTTCTGTGGGGCCGCTGAGCTCCTCCTACACACAATACAAATTACATGTTTAAGTTACCGTTCTCTAAGTAGGAGGGAAAGGGGACGGTAAGGGATGGGGGCGGGAGATGGGATATCCGCTAGAGGACACCAGGCCAAAAGGGAAATAGTTCCGATTTCTCAGAGTTGGGGGTGAAATACCGAAGTCCACTGTGCCTCTTAGACATAAAAGTAGACAGGTTTGTCCAGTGTGGAACAAACCCTCTTCCCCTGCCCCAGCTGATGTGAGAAAATAATAGCTTGAGTTCAGATGGCATAAAAAAGGAGGCAGTGAGCAAACGTTTAATTTTCCTACTTGTTATTCTTAAAAGCAGAGGTATGTTACCATGATATAAATTCAAAAATGTAGATGTGTGTCCTTTCCACACTTTCAAACAGAACCTCTCTGCACAGATTGGTAATGTGCTAACGCCTTCATTTTTGTGCCGTCCGAGCGTGGGAGATTGTATCTGTGGCAGCCCGATGTGAAGTTAAATTAGCCATGAAGAGGAGACAAAGATGAGCCACTTGCTTGAAAGTATTAAGGGTCAGACTAATGGAAAAATGTCCTAATGGCTTTAGTTATTGACTTTGTTATTGCTTTTTCAGTATGTTTTGATGCTCTTAATGAAAGTGGATAGAAGAAACGTGGGTCTCCATATGTACCGTACGATGCAAAAGAGATAAAGCCTTTAGTGTTCCTCCAGCAAGCCTAAATGAGTTCCAATGCAGCACAATTAAAGGAGCCGCTAAGAGAGGTGGATTCCATTCCGGCTGCTTCTTCCATTTTAGCAGGACGCCGGGAACCAGTCATTAACTGCCCTGATGAAAGTCACCCATATTATAGAGCTCACGTCTTAAACTACTGTGACGGGTTAATTGGAGAGCTGGATTGTTTTTTCTAGGCCTCCCTGCCATTTGCCGGAAGCATCAACTTCCAAGTGGAAAGCGTTCTCTCAGCATTTTCTCCTCTCACGAGGATCGATCCAACTTTTTAGGTGGGCGAGACACCGTTAAGGCCCTTCAGATCCATTCTTCAGACAGGGATGTTGAGGAATTAGGCGGTCAAGACCTCATAGCTTAGATTGTAAACTCTTTGAGGGCAGCGGCAATTTGTTTAATGTCTGTTTACCATTCCCAAGATCTCTATACCATACAAAGTAGGCATTCGATCAATACTTGGCACTAAGATCGTGTCTCCTCATTTCTTGTGATTTCCTATATGTCCAGAAGGGTTGTCTTGATGGTGGGAGGCATGTTCTGAAGTTCATTATACCGCAGTGTTCTTACCATCCAGGTAGCACTCCTTCTTTGTCTGCGATGGTGATGGTTCCATCTGCATGCCCCAAAGCCAGGCATTTATGTTACAGGGAATTTGAGAGTGGAGTTTTTAATCTGCCCAGGAAATTCCCCCAAAGTCCCTTTATTCATTCTGGGACACACAGGATACCGTGGGGGTTGGGGAATTAAAGTATTTTGGGTTTTGAGAGGGAGGTGGTACGTTTTATCTTCTTTCGGGCCAAGAAGCTACGTAGTGGAGTGCTAAGTAATAGAAGTGTCGAAAGCCTCTTCCTCGTGTGCAACACTTAGAATAACTTTTCACACAAAGGCAATGCTTCCTTGCTGACATTTGCAAGTTCCTCTGGCAGAGATCTCCCATGACACCACCGCATGGGTAGATTATGGGAAAAATAATAGCCTCCTTGAATGCCGGTTGTAACAAGTAAAATCCAACTATTCACTTTTACTGTAAAGCACAGTAGATTACTCCACCCACCCTACTCCCCTTCCTACAAGATTTGCAGTTTAGTGAGGAAGGGCCAGCATATGGGCAGTGAAGGATGAAGGTTGTAATCTGGAAGAGTTGAACAACTGCAGAAAATTACTTTCTGTCCTACAGGTAGCACTGGGTCAGGAACAAAAAGGTCATCATTTTTAAACTCCTGGCAGGAGATCACACACATGACTACCTCAGCCCTGACACCTTAGTCATTTATAAACGTTCCAGTACGGGGAAGCTATTCTTCATCCACGTTGCACAAATAGCACCCTGGCCTGGATGCGTAATCTTCAGCTGACACCGGTCGTCTTCAAATAGGAGAAGATGATAATCATTAGCAATTTTATAGGTCAGGAGAAATTTACACATCACCCTCATTCTAGGATTTTGGGTTGTGAGCCTACAGTTCTCCTGAGTCAGAGTAGAGTTTAATTAGATCTCTTTTCTGCTATGAAGCTTTCAGTTTTCTCTACGTCTGCCGGGATAGAAGAGTACACTATTCTTTGACAATGCCAATTAGACCTTCTGTTTGGTTTTTACCGGAAAAGTCCTTGACCATTTAACCAGAACAGTGCTCAAACAAAACATTTGATTCTTTCTGACTTTGATGGCTCCATAATTATGGCACCCATTGGCTCATAACAGACCAATGGATACAGCCGTAATTTTCCGGGGGAAAAAAACCCAAAAACGTTTGCCAACAGATTGAAGATGCCATGCCTGTGGACAAATCAGGGGCTGCCTTTGTAAATATACCCCCTTCTTTTCAGATTGAGAGGCTGGACAGTATCTTATCTTTAGTTGGCGAATACTAGCTTCTATCTCGAGCTCAAAAGAGGTTCAACCTAAAATATGCAGAAATGATTGAGCATGCCAAGAAATGCCTGGAAGCTGTAACTTGAATACCCTTTCAATCAGCTGAGAAATTAGAAAAGTTATTGGCTTGGCCTTCAGCTACTCTACTGCTACTCTAGGCTAACAATCCCAATTCCTTCCACTTGTCCTCTTGGGGCCAACTTGCATCCTTTTAATCTCTTTTTGTTGTCCTTCTCTGAGCCTCCTCCGGTTCATCCATATTCTATTACCAATTCTGCTTCTTACTGAGAGAGAGGCACTGAAAATTAAAGAACACATCTTATAGTTCAACGGAAGCATGTGGTCCCCAAGTCAAAGGTCCCCATCAGTGTATATAATGGAATGCCCTCTGACTCGTCTTCTTTCTGTTTGTTTGGTTTTCACCAGAGTATATGTTTGTGAGAAAATGCCTGAATGTGCTTTCAGCCTGGTGATCTGGGGAACAGCAAAAGGTGGTGGAAGTGGCTGAATGGGAAAATTAGCATGTGTAAATGAGGACTGGGCCAAGTTTTGAAGAGTTTTGCAGAACCAACACCTTTTGAATAGTATTTGCAAGTCTGTGCGATACCTGGACACACTGAGGGGAATAAAGACTATGAAACACTCTTTCTCTCTGACCTACAAACAAGAGAATAAGGGCAGTGAGTTCAGGTCTGAGCTACCCTGGCTAGGATATAAAATGTGTTGGCCTTCTGTCCCTCTGCTTTCTAAAGACTCATCTCCAACCTTTCCTTCCTGCAGGACAAATTTCCAGTTAAATTGCTTTTTGTAGATTGAAAACCTTGCAAGGGAAACTGAATGTCATGAACTTACTAAACTGAAAGCACTGTAAGTTCCTTAGGGCAAGGATCATGTCTTGAATTCTATTGTACTCTCCCTAGCACTTTACGCAGGCTCCACACACAGTAGGCTCTCAATAAATATTACTAATGAATCATGAAAAATGACCACGTGATCACCTATGAACAGATAGGAAGTGATTGAGAGACTTTTCCTAAGGAAAAAAGTCTGCCCCACTGCTACATTATACCTCTCATTTCCTACTACAACCCAGCCCAAACACTTCGTTCCTCTAATGCCAACATACTCTATCTCGATCTCGTCTATCTTGCTGCTGACTTCTCGCCCACATCCGAGAAATCTCTGGTCTGGAATGCCTTCCCCTTTCATCTCAAACAGATGATCACTTGTACCATCTTCAAAGCCTTATCACAAGTGTAACTCCTCCAAAAAGCCATCCTCCACTCAGCCCTCATTTCCTCTTCTCACACTCCCTTCTGTGTAATCTTTACATTTGGTTTTGTACCCTTTATCTGCCTCAGCACTTAGCACAGTACTCTGCACACAGTAAGTACTCAATAAATATGATTGATTGATTGGGTATTTGATTGAAGAGAGGAATGCATTCACCAATTTAAGGTTTCTACAATTCATACCCCAACTAGAAAAGATAGTACGAGCCACTAAACGAAAAGCATTCCACAGTTTTTGGTGTTTCATCAGCAAAGGATGAAATCTACGGAGAAAAACAAAGCTGAATTTTGATGGCGCTGGAAGAGCTGTATCTATGGACAGTGTTGAATGTGAACAAAATTTAGATGATGAGATATGAGAGGATGTATTGCTGAATGGATGCCCACAATAATTATACAGTCACATATGGTATTCACAATGACTTATGCAAAATGCAACTGCATTTTAAGAACTTCATATAGAGATTTGCTGACTGAGTAAAACTGTGCTATATTATTTATCTATATGCTGATTGCTCCCAGAAGTCCTTTTGATATCAGCCTTCATCACTTGCAGACAGTTTTTCCTCCTATCTTGTCTTTGAAATGATGCTTGCTTATTAATTACTAAATGCCGATGAGTTGAGTTGAAGTTCAGAATTAATCATTGAGATGGTTAAAGGGTATTCGAGATTGTATAACATATGAGCTTGTGTAAATTGGCATGTTGATGATACAGGGGTTACTGAGGGGCTCTGGGTTGGGGTGCCTGGGTTGGGCTGGGAGACAGAAAGGCGGAGACCCTTTGCAAATACGCAATCGTGCCACCTGTCCTCCATTTTGGAGGTGAAGCGTGCCCCCGAAGGAGCTGAGGGTGAGCAGAAGCACTGAGGCACCCTCCCAGAACTCCCTTTTTTTATGACATTTGTTAAGCTCTATGTGCCAGAAACTGTATAAGCACTGCGGGAGGTACAAGGTAATCAGGTTGGACACCGTTCATATCCCATATGGAGTTCATAGTCTTAATCCCCATTTTACAGATAAATTAACTGAGACACAGAGAAGTTAAGTAACTTGCTCAAGCTCACACAGCAGACAAGTGGCAGATCTGGGACAAAAACCCAGGTCCTTCTGGTAACTAACCATGCTCTATCCATTAAGTAATACTGCTTCTTTAATCCCTCACCATTAGAGGACTAGCTGTTCATCAGGGTGGCCAAATAGTTGACCCCCTCTCCTCCATTTTCACCAACTCCAACTGCTATTGTGGAGGCAGAAGGTAGGGAGAAATGCCAGCCTCCCCATTATTCAGAATGCTGGGATGGTTGTAGACTGTACTCTTGTTATGAGCAGGGAATGTGTCTGCTCCATTGTTATGGTGTACTCTCCCAAGTACTTAGTACAGTGCTCTGCAAACAGTAAGCGCTCAATAAATACAAATGACTGACTAAAAGTCTGGATAAGGTGGTGGAATGGACAATTGATTTAGAGTGAAATCTTTCTCGTTTTGGTTACTTTTTGCCTGCAGTCCTCATCACTTATAGGTTGTGAGTTCCCCTATAGGCCAGGAACTCTGACTGAATTGACATTTATGTATTCTTCTCAGCATTTAGTACAGTAGAACTGCTCAGTAACTGTTACTATTGCTCTGTTGATTATATTACTGGCATGAATTGGGCATCTTCTATATGGTATCACAGCTAGACATGTCAACTGAAAGTGTGTATGTGTTTGATTAAAGAGACTCAGTGGAAAGAGCGTGGCCCTGGGAGTCAGAGGATCTAGGTTTTAACATTGGTTCTGCCACTTGCCTTCTGTGATACTGTGGATGAATCACTTAATTTCTCTGTGCTTCAGTTTCCTCATCTATAAAGCGGGGTTTCCTTCGTAATTGAACCGTGAGCCCCGTGTGGAACAGACACTGTGCCTGACCTATCTTGCATCTACTCCTGAGCTTAGTACAGTGCCTGGAACATAGTAAACACTTAAATAATGTTATTATTATGATTATCTTTAGGCAGCCAAAGCAAGGAAGAGGGTTGACTAGTGATCTAGTAAAGTTGGGCCACAGGGGATTGTTGGGGCCAAAAGGATCCAATTATATCATTTTAAACAGCTCCTAATCATCAGATAATTGCCAACTCTGGCCTCCAGGACTATGCTAGGTAGACTTGACCACGAGTGGGACTTAAATTGCCCATAAAATCAGAGGTAGTTTTGAGTTCCAAACTTTCAAATTCATCTCAAAGCGGTCCTCTTTCCCACGTGTCATCAAATCAAGTTTTAATGCACCCGAAGCCTAAAGTCAAACGGTCTTATTCTGTCCAGGCAGCTTGGGTTCCCAAGGGTGAATGATCTGTCTCCAAAAGTCAAAAGGATCAACTCTATGCTAGCTGCTTCTCCAGAGACTGTACACTGTCTGAATCATTAATGTGCGCTTACTGGCCCAGCAAGTATGATTTCTACTACTCTAACTATCCCAGAGTTCCCTCTTACCAAGGCAGTAATCAGTCGACAGTTCTCCAGTCTGGCTTTGAACTGAATAATATGTTTGAAGGCCATCCTTTGACTTTGCTTTGCCTTTAACTTTGTTTTCCAATGCAGCTCACCTAATTCAAGTAGAATCTAGACAGCATAAAAGTAAGACATACCTTGAAGCAAAGATGACCCAAAGAAAGGTTTTCTATTTTCTTTCACATTCTCCCAGGAGAGGAAATCACATAAAAAAGAATCTCCAACCCCAGAATTTTTCACAGTCCACTTTGCAGGCTTTCAGTTGATGGGGGTGCTCATAGTCAATAAGGAAGAATTCTACACATCACCTCTGCCTTTATATTTCCAAGACAATTGAAGGGTTATGCTAGTTTAACCCAAATGCCAGAGTTGTATCCTTCACCCTAACAAGAGGGCACGGCACTCTGGGCACTCGTACATTTGAACATAAATTACTTTTTGGGCCAGGCATCTGGGCAAGATTGATGATTTCTATTTATTTTCGTTAAATCTAACTTTAGGCCCTTTGTTTGGTTAGTTAATGAACAAGATTCCTTGGAGTTCCTCTAGGATCAGCATAAAAGGAATAAACGATCTTTCCAAAGGAAATGTTTGAAGTCAATAACAATTAGTCAGTGGATAGATTGATTTGGAGAAATGAAAAGCTGTGACCACCATTTCTTGGTAGTTTGAACAAAACAGAGGAATGTTGGGATTCATTTGTTTTTTTCAGCCTTTATAGTCTTGTGCTCAATATTCAGATTTAATATGTGCCCAAGTTGGGTAAAATAGTTTCTACCAGTCAAGACTGAAAGTAGATCATCTGAAATACCCTTTTGGTGAAAAAATTCATTCTTTCAGTCCTTGCTGAGGTTTGGGGGATTGAAGAACTTTCTCATCCTTTAAAAAGAGCAATAATAATGATTAACATTTACAAGGGCAAGAGTCTACCAGCGCTTAGTCACTGGGAGTAAATGCTGACTTTGGAAAGGTGGGTGCTTGTTTGGAATCGGTATAGAACTGGATCAGTAATTTACTCAATTTGCCCTTTTGGCCATGATAAATCAACATCCTTCTCCTGCTCCATTCTTTGGACCAGTGTAATAGACACCGTAATAAGGTGGAGAAAGTCCAAGCACAGTGTTTTCCTCACCTTAGTACAGGGCCTATTCCACTACTGCCAAGGCACAGGCATTAGCATTATGCCGGGTTTACCGATTACCAGTGTCAGTACCTTTCCTAACAAGGGGGCTTATAATAGATGGTTTAGATACCGAGGTGAATTTTCCTCACACAGAAATGATTAGCTTATATGTATAGATTTTTCCACCGAAATGATAAAGCCAAAAAGATGGTTGCAATTTGGAATGCCCGACCCAAAGACGACCACTGTTTTTATCCTGTCTGGCACATGGGACTGGAAGTCAAGAGACTTGGGTTCTGAGCCTGGTTTTGCCACTTGCCTTCTTGGTGACCTGAGGAAAGTCACTTAACTTCTCTGGGCCTCAGTTGGCTCATCCGTAAAATGGAGAATAAATGCCTGTTTTTCCTCGCCCTTTGACTGTGAGCCTCATGAAGAAGCGGGTCCGTCCCGATCTAACTGAACTATCTTTACCTCGGTGCTTAGCAAAGTTCTTCACACATAATAAACATTTAACAGAGTCCGTAATTATTATCACTATTATTACTGTCATTATTATTATTCAGCATGGCCTAATGGAAAGAGCATGGACATTGGAGTCAGAGGATCTGGGTTCAAATGGGGATCCCTCACTTGCTTGCTTTGGGATTTGGGGAAAATCACCTAACTTCTCTGTGCCTCCGTTTCCTCATCTCTAAAGTGAGAATTTAATAACCGTTCTCCCTCCTACTTAGATTGTGAGCTCCATGTTGAAAGAGACGGTGTCCGACCTGATTATCTTCTCTCTGCCCCAGTACTTCGAATGATGTTGACACGTAGTAAGCACTTCACAAATACCATAATTACTGTGATTAAGAGATCCCGGGAGCTAAAGGAGCAATCGCCCCAGTTTTCTATGCCAAAAGGGTAGAGACCAAACATCAACAGCTTCCAGGCAGGAAGCAGAGCTTTGCTGGCAGCAATCGCCAATGTAGTTGACACCTCAGCAAACCGGGGCCTGGAAACCGTGCCAAACTTAGATTCCTAAGGGCCTGGATGATCAGACATCCGGTTTGAGTGTCTACGTACTGCATCCCTCTTTTTGAACTGCTTCTACCGATTCCTTTTGTCAGACTGCGATACAGCTCTTTAACCACTATGTTGAAATCCTTACGGTTTCATGTATCCAAACGAGAGGGAGAGTAAGCCGCCACAAAAATCCAATTTGATCTTCAAAAGATGTTTTCTTCCTCTTGCCGTCAGGGTAGCTGTGTGGCCCAGTGGAAAGAGCGTGGGCCTGGGAGTCAGAGGACTTGGGTTCTAATTGCAGCTCTGCCATACACCTGCTGTGTGAGCTCGGGCGAGTCACTGAACTTCTCTGTGATTCAGTCCCCTCATCTGCCAAGTGGGATTCAATGCCTGTTCTCCTTCTTACTTAGCACCATGCGAGACGTGATTATTTTGTATCGACCCAGTGCTTAGTTAGATGCTTGGCTCATAATAAGCGCCTAACAGATACCTCACTTACCCCTTTTAGAGTGTAAGCTCCATGTCGGGGGGAAGGTGTCTACCAACTCTGTTATACTGTACTCTCCCAAGCACTAAATACAGTACTCTGCACACACTAAACACTCAATAAATATGATTGAAAAATATTAAACGTATACTGCCTACTGGAGATGAAGCACTGTATGAGGCTTTCAGGAAAAATAGTAATAAAAAGCTATTAATAATGATAATAGCAGTAATAGTTGTACTCTTCCCAGCATTTAGTGCAGCGTTCTGCACCCAGTAACCTCTAAATAAATAATAATAATAATAATGTTGATATTTGTTAAGCGCTTACTATGTGCAGAGCACTGTTCTAAACGCTGGGGTAGATACAGGGTCATCAGGTTGTCCCACATGAGGCTCACAGTCAATCCCCATTTTACAGATGAGGTAACTGAAGCACAGAGAAGTCAAGTGACTTGCCCACAGTCACACAGCTGACAAGTGGCAGAGTCAGGATTTGAACCGATGACCTCGGACTCCCCAGCCCGGGCCTTTCCACTGAGCCACGCTGCTTCTCTATTTGAATGACTGACTCACCGAAGTAGAAGATGTGGTCTCTCTCTTTGAAGACCTTCCAGTCTTACAGTCTAATGGCCCTGAAGGGTTCTCTGTCTATGGATGTCAGAGAGAACAACTTCAGCAGGTCTGATCCCGGGGCTCAAAATCCAAATCGATCTTGTAACATGGAAATGTCAGTTTCATTTACCCAGAAATCAGAAAGGGTAAATGATTTATATCCCTATCCCTTGCTAGCCAGCATCCTATTAGTAAAGGCAATAGTATGTCCTAGAAGTGGACTTTATTGAGCGCCTTCCGCGAGCAGTGCAAGTGTATTAAGCACTTGGTGGGTCGGGCCGAAGCAGGCTGCCTCATTAGCTCTGTAATTGTACCAGATGTTCTACGTTGGGATTGTGACTCAAATCCTGAAAAACATCCCTTTGGAATTGATGGGCGATGCTATATAAAACAGATTTATACATTACCCTCCGTCCCTGTGTTTCTGCCATTGAAAAATTGATGGGATTTACAAGTTTATGGATTTGTAATGGAACATTTTATCTCCCATCTTGACCTATATTGTAGAGTTTCATTTATATAGCAAGGATGTAATTCTTACGTAAGAGACTCTCCAGTAATTTATACCCAGAAACATCACGCACCCTTCTAAGGAACTTGAGTGCCGAGCAAAATACACTGGGTGGTTATGAGAACGAGTCGCAACGAGGATGCTGCCACTTCTTAAGACGGTGCTCTCGTTTTTCAACCAGATGGGTAATTTTGCTCAGCGAAGCCAATTGTTACACTGTGATTGGTGGCTTGTATTTTCTTAGATAAGAATAAGTTGTAGATTTTTTTTCTAGATTTTGCACTGAATCTACTGAAAACCCACATCATAATAGTAATCACCGAGGTACTTCATTCCATTACCTTGTGCCACATTAGGGAGAGATTATGGAGACCCCGGATACACGCTACCAACAGTGTGGTTTTAACTCTGCCAATGTCACTCTTTTTCTCCCTTGGGACGGCCTCCTCTGCAGTCCTCAAAGGCCATCAATAAGGCCTTGGGAAGCCCAAACAGAAGAGCTGAACCCATATCTTTGATGCTAATACTTGAAATCATGCAGGGGAACGTGGCCTGGCGGAGAGAGCGTGGGACCTGGGTTCTAATTCCGGTTCTACCACTTGGCTGTGTGACCTCGGGTAAATCTCTGTGCCTCGGTTACCTCATCTGTAAAATGGGGATTAAGACTGTGAGTTCCTTATGAAACAGGAGCTGTGTCCTACCTGATTATCTTGTATCTACCCCAGAACTTAGTACAGTTCCTGGCACTTAGTAAGCACTTAACAGCTTAAAAAAACAAGAGGGAAGAGAGGAGAATCTCTGGTGACATTGGATCCGGAGACAAGACATCGATCAATCAATCGATGGTATTTATTAAGCGCTCACTGTGGGCTGAGCACTGTACTAGATGCTCGGGAAAGTGCACCGCGAAAGACTTGGTAGACATCTGATCCCGTCCCCCAAGGGACTTAGGGTCAAGAGGGGGAGACAGACATTAAAATAAATTTTGGATAAGGAAATAGAACCTATAACACCTCAGTGAATATCAGCGATATTGGCCTGGCTTTCCATAGTCCTGAAACAAAGGTTCCCAAGCATACAAAATGAGAATTTTCATGAAACAACTTCAAAAATGATCAGCCTTCTTTCAAAATAAAGGGAATTATCAACATCTACAATTGTCAGCATCAGATTAATTTGTACCCTTCAAAGGAAACAGGAGGAAAACTACTTTGCAAAGAGTTTGCTGCCTCCCTGATTTGAGCATTTTTCAAGTTGTTTTTCCAGAACCGAAAGAATGTGAAACACAAATGATCTTTCCGACTGAAATCATCAAAATGGGTGGGTGCAACAGCTGAATAACTAAAAATTCAATTTAGAATTATTTTATAGCGGTTTGTTAGCCTGTTTGTTTCTCTTCACTGGAGACACAGCTAACTATAAACGAAGACCTCACGAGAATGTCTATTCTCGACGAGTATTAATTCAGAAAGAATTTATGTTTATTTATCTGTTTCAAAATGTTTTTGAGCTGAGAGCCTATCAATGCTATTAGAAAAAGAAATGTTAAGCTCTAATAGAGTTGCTATGGAAATGTGGGCCATAAATCATACACATGTATATGGAATAGCATGGCCCATTTTGAGCATTATTCATTTTGGTAAAACTTAAATAATGAGTGACTATGAAACTTTGAATGCATGGATTCAAAGTACATTTTCTTTTCAGATAAAGCACATTCAGCTGAGGCTTGAGACTGTTCAAGGTTTTAGTGATCTATTATAAATGGTCCTGGAGATGTGGCGCTCTTGTTAATATATCTGCAGTATATTGAAATTTTAAAGAAATCATAATTATGTAGTTCTCATGCCCACTCCTGGTTCTCAGCTAATTCCTGTTGATTTTATTTACAACAGGCAGATTATATTTAAATTCAAGTGCACAGTTTGTTAAATTCACGTTTCTCATTCACAAAACATATCTCTGTTTATCATTTCCTCTGTTTTCAAGGCATTTCTCTATCAAAAGTGTTATGTTCGCCACTAAGGAATGTTTCGAACGGTATAGTTATGAAATGGAGAAAATTATCGATTCGGCTGCTAAATTTCATAAGGGGGTGATTTCTCCTCATCCTTTTCATTTCATTATTCCGCATTCCAGACCTTCGATTTAACGAAGTGGTGGTGTCATTGTTCGGTGAAGGCAGCAGTTATGAAAACTGAATAACGTGTTGGTAAATATTGGAATATGTGGCTTCCTAATTATTTTATATTGGTTGACTTGGTATCTTTAATGTTATTTGCCTTTTTATTGTTTGTTTTGTGCACTGAAGTAAATGTCAACAGTGTATTACCCAGAGTAATTAATATGGAAAACAATAGCATGTTTCTTCCTTGTGGAAATACCAGGGTTATCAGAGTCTATCCCAATCCATGAATCTCAAAAGGTCCACTGGCATCGTAGAACGGAAAGACCCGTTATAAAGCGTCTGATAAAGCGTCTGGAGGTTCGGCACGACTGGTCACGTCGGACTATTATGACATCATTGCCTATCGATCAGTCAAACAATGGCACGCGTTGAGCATTTGCCGAATGCAGAGCACGGCCCTAAATGCTTGGGGGAGTAGAATGCAATAGAGGAGGTAAACATGCTCCCTGCCCACACGTAATAATTATGATGATAATTGTGATATTTGTTTAGGGCTGACTACGTGCTGGGGTGGATATAGGCAAATCTGGTTAGAAGGAGTCCCTGCCCCACGAAGAGCTCACAGCCTTAGTCCCCATTTTACAGATGAGGTAACTGAGGCACAGAGAAGTGAAGCCACTTGCCTAAAGTCACACAGCAGACATGCAGCAGAGCCAGGATTAGAACCCATGACCTTCTGACTTCCAGGCACGTACTACTACACCATGCCGCTCCTTAAACTGGAAGAGGATTTTCTGAGAGGGACAAAATTAACTCTTCCTTCAGACTTTAGAAATCTGAAAGATCTGATTTGACCTCCTCCTCCAATCAATATGATCAATTTTATTTATTGAGTGCTTAGTGTGTGCAGGACACTGTATTAAGCACTTGGGAGAGTATGCTGTAACAGAGTTGGTAGACACATTCCCTGCCCACAATGAGTTTAAAGTTTAGAGGGAATAACAATTGTGGTTTTTAAGCATTTACTATGTGCCAAGCACTGGACTAAGCACTGGGGTAGATCAAAGATCATCAAGTGCCCCATGGGGCTCAAGGTCTAAGTAGGAGGGAGAACAGGTATCGAATCCACATTCTGCAGATGAGGGAACTGAGACACAGAGCAACGAAGTGAATCTCCCAAAGTCACCCAGCGAGCAGATGACAGACAACTTGATAAGCTGATGACATGGAAAATAAACATAAGAATGATAGTATCTGTTAAACGTTTACTGTGTGCCAAGCACCGTTCTAAGCGCTGGGGTAGGTACAAGATAATCAGCTTGTCCCACGTGGGACTCACAGTCTTAATCCCCATTTTCCAGATGAGGTCACTGAGGCACAGAGAATTTGAAGTGCCTTGCCCAAAGCCACACAGCTGACAAGCGGCGGAGCCGGGATTAGAACCCACGACCTCTGACTCCCAGCCCGGGTTCTTTCCCCTGAGCCATGCTGCTTCTCTCCTCCTCCTCCTATTAGAGCTACTAAAATGTCTGTTGTGTGACCTTGGGCAAGTCACTCTGCTTCTCTGTGCTTCAGTTACCTTATCTGGGGATTGAGGCCGTGAGGCCCACGTGGGACAGGGACTGTGACCAACCTGATTAGCCTGTACTGACCGCAGTGCTTAGTACAGTGCCTGGTACATATGGTATGAAATACCATAATTATTATTATTACTCTTACCATTACCGCTTCTATTTCTACAACGGCTGCGGCGGTTATTATTATATTATTATCACTCCGACCTCCTGCTACTTTATTAATGAGAAGACAGGCCCAGAGAAGTTCTAATTTGTCCATGGATATTCTGCGGGTTTCTAGAGGAACTAGAATGAACTCTGAACTCAGACGTTCTTTTCTCTCTCCTGAGGAAACATCATCCTCTTCATTCAAATCCTTACTGATCCGTGGCCCAGATCGTAACTTCTTGGCAGTGCCTGGTGTGTCTTGAATACTGCAAGAGAGCATAAACTGGTACGAAATGTGATCTGATGAAAATTTGAAGACTGTAATAAGAGCAAAAAGTCACATCAAATGCATCCAATCTTGGGATTTTTATGCGAACATAAAACGGTATATTGTTCCTGAATTATAATAGCAGGATGCAAAGAATAGGAGCCAGGCAAATGAATTGCAGCGTCCCCTCCATCCAAAGGTCCTTTTCAACCGCCCGTCCTACTTCGACGTTTATTTCCTTTGGATGAAGCAAGAGGCACACAGATAGCACCGAGAGCCACTTGGTATTTCAAAAGAGAATCAGACAGCATCTCGTTAAAAGTTCCGGTTGATTATTTGTCGTCAGCGCTCTGCAATTAGCATTTAAATAATTCAGTGTTAGAAGTCATTTTCTCTGAGATGAACAATGATTCATTCTAATTCACTGTGCTGCAGATTCAAGACGTGAAAAGTATACATATATATATATAGTGTAGGACGGGGGAAAAAAAGGATGTCTCGCTGCAAACTTATATATATATATATATATATATATATATATATATATATATATATCTATCAGTGTAGCATTTCCTGTAGCGTGCGGCCTATAAAATCTTTAATGGGAATGTAAATGTAAAGTTATTGCTTCGCATCTTCGGGTGATATTTCTTTGCAAATGCTTCTGCTGCCTCACTCCGTTATCTCCCCGAGTTCTAAGATGCCACATAACCGTGCACCCCCACTAATGATATTGTCATTGTCATTTAGAGATCGTGCGGAGACCTGCAAAGTCATTATTAATTATAGCCACATGCATCATAGCAGAAACACTCAAATTCATCACTGTATTTATTAATCAGCCGAAAGATCCTTCTTCTATTATCAGCAGTTCCACGAAAATAACCCTATTATTTTTTGATTAAGGATAAATGGTATTTTTTCCACAAAAAAAAAAAGGAGCACTGGGAAGACAAATCATAATAAAGTTTTCAGCACAAACCACTTAATTCCTTCCAGCCCAAAATGCCTAACCAAAAGGTGATGGTCCATGCAATAATAACAAGGACATTTTCTTTCTTTCTGCATCCATTAAAACAGTCTGATTGCCCCTTGTCCATTTCTAAATGATAGATAATATCCACTTCTCTTTCCCTTCTCTTCTCCATCATGCCCGCTATAGAAAACCTAAAATGAGACATTTCCTGCAAGCCAGCAGCAATGAAAGAATACTGAATGGAAAGCTGATGGAGGATACAGAGACCGGGACAAAAGGCAGTTATTAAATTTGTGAACTCTATCAGGAGACAAGAAAATAAACGGTACCAGTGTCTGGAAGGGTAGTGAAGAATGACATTTCATCTTTAGGGCTCTCAGCTTGAGAAAGAGAGTACTCTGATAAGCACTGTGAAAAAGCAGTTGGTGTATTCCCTGAAGGGAAGCGGTGATGTCAAGTGGATAGATCACAGGTCTGGGAGTCAGAAGGACCTCGGTTTTAATCCCAGTTTAATCCGATTTTAATCGGTTTAGTCTGCCGCTTCTCGATCTCTCTGCTGTGTGACTTTGGGTAAGTCACTTCACTTCTTTGTGCCTCAATTCCCTCATCTGTAAAATGGGGATTAAGACCGCGAGCAGGGACCAAACCAACCCGATTACTCTGTATCTATTCCGGTGCTAAGTGCCTGGCATATAGTAAGTACTTAACAAATATCACATTTATTACTATTATCATTATCATCATCATTTATTGGCTGCCAGACTGGATCTGGTGCTCTGCTTTGCTTGATCCTACTGGGTCTGGGAGGGTCAGTAATTCAGAAAATTACATATATGATATCAGACCTGCTGCCTGCACTTCAGGAATTTCCAGGACAAGTGACCAGAAGCTAATGCTACGTCCCTCTAGGATGGATAGCCAGACTTTGACTATTTCGTTGCTCTGTCATCATCGCCATCATCCTCATCAACAGCAACAGCAGCTTTATCAAGTGACTACTGTGTAGAGTACACTGTAGTTAGAACTTGGGAGCGTAGACTAGGAATAAATGGGCTGTTCTCGGATCTCAAGATGTATACAATCCAGTGGGAGAGGCAAGTGGATGAAGATTGCTAAACTGTGACTGGCACAAGAGTTTGAGGATTTGTGTAAATACACAAGTAAGCAACCGCATACATTACTGAGGCATTAGAACACGTACACATGAGCGTGAAGGTGGTTAATGGCAAGAGAGATTTCAAGGAATTCCCTTTACCGTAAACTCTTGGAGGGCAGGAGTCACTGGCTACCCATTCTATTATACTGTACTCTCCCAAGTGCTTAGTAGTGTTGGTATTTGTTAAGCGCTTACTATGTGCAGAGCACTGTTCTAAGTGCAGGAGTAGATACAGGGTAATTAGGTTGTCCCACATGAGGCTCACAGTTAATCCCCATTTTACAGATGAGGTAACTGAAGCACAGAGAAGTTAAGTGACTTGCCCACAGTCACACAGCTGCAAAGTGGCAGAGCCGGGATTAGAACCCATGACCTCTGACTTCCAAGCCCGGGCTCTTTCCACTGAGCCACGCTGCTTCTCGTAGAGTGCTCTATGCAAAAGTAAGCATTCACTAAATACCACTGATTGCTTGATTGATTGGCAAGAGGCAGGGGGGCTAGTATGTGTCTGGATGGGATTCCCGACACAGGAAGATGCTCACTCTCTGACTTGTAGAAGGGTCTCACAAGATGGAACCCAAAATTAGAAAGGTTGGAAGATGTTAGTTCTTGATGCGACACTGCGTATTGGGGATATTGAAGTTATGTGTAGGCTTGCAAGCTCCTTTTCTTTATCCAAAAATCTGCATGCTGTGCACATAAATCCTAACTACAGGTGAAGCTAGAATTCAGGGCTACATATAAGAAACAGAGTACTCCAAATAAAAAAGATGCCATCACGAAGGGGTGGCGTGGCTGGAGGATTTGAATACAGATTCCATTCAAAATGAAATCTCAAAACAAGTACAGTTTTATCTGCAATTAAGAAATGTATTGGCCTAATTTATAATTTCATAATGACAGAGATATCAATGTAAAGCAGAATAGTCTTTGAATTGGAAAAACATTTGTTAAATCTAACGAGATCTGTGAAACGGTCAGATGTGTGATAAAATGTAGCCATCTATCTTTTTCATGGAATTCACTTGATTTTCTGTAGCACATATATTCCTACGGTCCTTTAACATGCACTTTTACATCTTAGCCTCAAAATATTCCTGAGTAGTTGAGAGAAGCAGGCAGTATTTTCCCCATTTTACAGATGAGGAAACTGAGGCAAAATTGGTCAAGCAATTTGCCTAGGGTCCCAGAGTAGCCTGATGGCAGTGCCGGGTCTAAAATCCCAAACTCCTCCCTCTTAATTCAGTATTGATACAGTGGGGTATACTAGGGTCTATTTTCTGTACTTTAAATTGGTAAGGATATGCTCACAACGAATCTATTACTCAATGTGAAGATTGAAAATGGACAGCAAGTTTAGTATAATGAAAAGTGAAAGAGTGAAGTCAGCCCCCAGTACAATAGGGCTGATTTCCCTGCAGTTTTTTCTCATGCACTGGAATATATTTATGGAAACCACTTGTGATAACGCCAGCAGAAATTTTCCATCGTGCCGCATGCTTAATTTCATCTAACTTGTTTTATGGCCGTGTACTGAAACACGGAGTGAAGCTCCATTTAAACAATTTGTCTCTGTTTCTCTCTGCAGAATGCCAACAGATTTGTTTAAACCAAAACACAATGCATAAACAATTCCTTTTCCTTTTAAATATACAATTCAACCTAAACCCCACATTCTGTGGAACTCCTTTTCATTAACTTTGCCCAAGCAGAGAGATAAAGGCTCAAATTCAAGTCCTCGAGCTGCAGCTTCTATTTCCATGTCCCAGAGTAAATCGACGGCTCTTTAAAAGAAATATCCAACATTTAGGTGTAAACTGGCAAATTCTGGCTCCCGGATTTCTGGGCCACTAGACCAGTACTGGGTGACCGCAGAAATCTGTGGCTTGCCTTCCACAGCCGATCTCTTAGGCTGACATGGGATGATCTGACTACACTTCATTCTTTTCTTCATTCATTCCATCGTTCATAAATATGCATTCAGAGGTGCTGTGTGCTGAACGCTCGACTAGGCGCTTAGGAGTATAGAATCCTGTTTGAATAAAAAGTACGGTCTGGGTCCTCACAGAGCTTAAGTTATAACGGAGGAGGTGGAAAGAAACACTTTATATAAGAACCCTGAGAGCAGGAGGAAAAACACCTACAAAATCAGAGAATGCCAAAATATAGAAAATGTGCAGATTGTAGGCTGTAAGTTCCTTTTGGCCAGAGAATATGACTGCCAACTCTCTAATATTGTACACGCCCAAGTGTTTAGTCTAGTGCTGTGCACAGAGTAAGCGCTCAGTCAATACCATTGATTGATTGTGATAAAACAAATTCATTAATGGCTAGATAAATGGAATAGAGGGAAGATGGAAATGTAGACTCTTTGGAGTGGATAAAAGTTTCTTTTGTAATGCAGTATCCCTGGGGAATTTAAACAACGTATCAAAACATCAGAAATGAGTTTATGCTTTAGGCTGAATCTAGCTTAACTGATGAAGAGAATTTGTTTGAAAAGTATAAGACTCTGAGTCAACCACTCTTCATAAATCATCAAATAGTGCCATGTGCTTTTTTGCTTGTATCACAGTTAAACGAATAACATTCTGAAAGGCATAAAGGCAAATTATTTTATCATCATTGCCATCACCATCATCATCTTCATCATCTCTTCTGGTAAATAGGTGTTCCTAAATAGGACATATAATATGAAGAAGATTAAGGGTCTGTCCTTTACAAATTTATATTCTATATTTTTAGTTCCAGAGAGTTGTTTTTTTTTTTTAAGCCAAGAATTCTGTACTTCCCAAACCACTGTAAATACAGGATTAAATCAAGCAAGTTGGACACTGCATTCTTATAAACCCAGCCAACCAAAGAGTGTTAATGGAAATATTTTCTGAGGAGAAACATAAGAGGTTTACAATCCAAAATAATCACTGCCAATGATTTGGCTTTTCTGTGGCAGTTTAGTAAAAAATGTTCATACAACTCAAACCTGGCAACCCTTAAAACAAGCATAGATGTTTACAATTTTAACTCGCTTTCTGGAATTTCAATGATTTATTAAATTAACCTCTTTAGTTTCCATCTGAAACTATCAGATTTATCAGATTACCAGTCTACTTAAGTAGGGATTATCTACTACCCATCCTTAATTATTTGCGACAAATATCTACAGGTATTCTCTAATCGTTCAGACAAGCACTAGGCATACATTGTGTGTGTGTGTGTGTGTGTACACGATACTCTACACAAAGTAAGCGCTCAATAGATATCATTGACTGATGTTTTCGTATACAATCATTCATGCCAGAGGTTAAACTCATGAAACATGCCATTATTTGGTTAGACCAAGAGATCATCCAACTCAGGATTCTGCCTCAACTGTGACAACTGGTTTTGGAAGAACTGCCCAATCATGGCCTTTCCTGACATTGATCCTAATATTTAGGGATGGCTCATCCTACGTCTTTGATTATTCTACCTACGTCCTTAACCTTCTCACTAATATCCAATCATAGTCACAAAAATCTAGCTTTGTTCAGGCAGAGGGAGATAGCAATGGATGGAAAGACATGGGCACAAACATGAACAGTTAGACTGATCCCTGTAGAGACACACATAAAAATCACAGAGGGAGAGGGGAGAAGGAAGTGGTGACCCAGCGTAAAGAGAGGGGGAGATTATAAAATGGGAGAAAGAGACAAAAGGAAGGGGGAAGATCAAGAAGGAAGAAGGATAGAGGGACACAGGAGAGAGAAGGGGAGGACGGGTACAAGACCTAGTTTCTAATCCTGGCTCTACCACGTAACTGCCGTGTGATGATGGGTAAATCACTTAACTTCTCTGTGCCTCGGTGCCTTCATCTGCAAAATGGTGATTCAATAATTATTCTCCCTCCTACTCCCTGTGAGCCCCTGATTACCTTGTATCTACCCCAGCCCTTAGCATGGTACTTGGAATACAGTAAATGCTTAACAAGTATCACAGTTATCAGTATCATTGTTATTATGATTTATCACCCAATTATTCAGTACAGCGCTCTGACCACAGTAAGGACTCAGTAAATACCATCAGTTGATTGACTGATTGATCACACACTAATACATGCATTCATGTTATAGAAATTCTTATGTGTATCCTGTTACCTATTAGAGTGACTAGATTCACAATAAGCCTACTTATCCCATTTAGAAAATTGTGTATGATCTTCAGAATTAACTACCCTTTCCAGGCATAGGAAATTCATAATCCTCTAAATACATTTCATGGTCCAAAAATGCCCTTTCCCCTTAAGAATGAGCACTCTTTTCTCAGTGCGATTTTCCCCACAGTGAGATTGCAGATAGAACTCAACCTCAGGGATCAGTGCACCTTGTGTGCTCAGGTGATGGCAGAGTGCTTAAGTACCAGCCTAGCATCAGTACCTGTGGATCAGCTATGGCCCACAGCCCCTCTGTTCATTCATTCATTGTAAACTACTCATGAAATCAGTCATAACAGTAAGCATTAGCCCATGTGCCCAGGACCTAGAGGAAATCAGGCAGCAGGCTTAATCAACGATCCCGAAAGACACTGAATATTCAACACTTTGCTGCTCCTTTGCATTCCTTTCTATTAGTTTCCAGAAGAGCTGGTGTTTATGGAAGGTCTCTAGGTGCCTCTTCTTCAGGCGGGGCTGGGGAAGTGACTCCGGGGAAATGGGGAGGGGAGGTGTTGATAAGCGCTATCAGAGAACAACGAGGAGGGGTGGAGAGGGCCAAGAGGCAGAGGCAGAAACATTCATGTTTTGGGAAAAGAAAATGATCGATTATTAAAAATACGCCAGGTTAGTGCTAGGGGATTAGTCCATTGTCCAGTATTGCAGCCTGCAGTTTACTAGCCTATAGGTGATATACTACTGATCACAACGGTTAACCAAACCGTTACATGAGGGCTGCTAGACTCCGGAATTCTTGGTGGCTGAGAAGAGAAAGGAAACAACTTGAACTTGCCAGCAACTGTCGTTCAAACTCATCTTGTGACCCACACAAGGGGGAATGGAGGATTAGAGTATTTTTTTTAACGTCTGGGGAAACAAGCGAGAGGAATCCACTGAAAGTTGAAAGGCTCAAAGTAAACAAAAGGAAACAAATCAACGATCCCTCAACGGGCAGTTAATATCTAGAATTCACTACCACCGGAAGGAAGTCAAGCTGAAAATATGGACAAATTCAAAAGGGGTGGGGATAATTTTTTTTAATAAGCGGTCCACAGAGTTTCTAGGAAGAATGTTAGGGATGTGAAAGGGAAATTTAAGGTGGATTACAAAGTGGCTATCTGCACATGGTTCTTCCAAGCAGCCAGTTTGGGGATGCAGTGTAGAAAGAGAAGATCTGGGTACAAGACCTGGGTACCTATGTGATCTTGGGAAAGCCATTTAGACTCTCTGGGTTTCAGTTTCCTCATCTGTAAAATATGGATTAAAATATACACTGTGAGCCCTGTGTGGTACAGGGACTATGCCCGATTTCATAAACCTATATTTAATCTGGTATTTAGTACATAGTAAGCAGTTAATAACTGCCATAATTATTATCTACTTGCCATTTCTGGAGACAGAATTCTGGGCTAGACAGAGCAATATTTTGTCTCAGCAATGTTTTTTCCTGTGTTTCTATTTCCTGTTAACCAAGTTTCCATTCACTCTGGATTCAGAAAGAGAGATTACAATCCTTTCCCTCTTTCTATCCTGATTTGAAATGTTTACTTGGGGTTTAGGTCTTATATAGATGACTGGTACAGTGTCAGAAAACCAGTGAGCTCTCAATTAATGGGCGCTGGAGTGTTACACTTCATTCTTGTCTGCCTGCATTCTCAATCTTTCCTCTTTGTCTGCGGGACTTTTATAGAATGTCCTTTCTCTGTCTGTCTGTCTCTCTCTCTCTCTTCAATCAGAGCTCCAGGTACAATAGATTAGCTGGAAGAGAGGAAGGAGAGGGTTGATTCTCAAACTGCTTTACATGATTGTACTCTTAATTTTTCAGGCCTACTTTGCAATTCATGAGTTCTTGTTTTTGATAAACTATTTCCTCTCTGCCTCTTCTGAAACACCAGTGGTTGCTGGAGAAAGAACAGAAGAAAAGTTCCATTTTCAAATACATACTCATTTACCTCCATGTAACAGAGGCTCGAGAATAACCACAGAAAAATACGGGCAACTCCAAATCCAACTAATTATGCTTTTCTCCTAGTCTGCTGTAATTTCTAAAGATCCCTGATAAATGTTTCAGCGAAAGGCATACAACCTTCTCTAATACACACGGCAAACTGATATAATAGGGGAAAATTTAATTTCCTTCTAACTGGCTGTCAGTTTTTGCCCTGAAGTATGGAGATTGATAAACTCTAGACTGTGAGCCCATTGTTGGGCAAGGATTGTTCCTATCAGTTGTCAAATTGTACTTTCCAAGCGCTTAGTACAGCACTCTGCACACAGTAAGCACTCAATAAATACGATTGAATGAATTGAATGAATGATTGAATAAACCTTTCCAAGTTAACCTAGATCCCAGAAGCACAGGGACACAAAGGTAAGAGGTGTTTTAGACATATTTCCTTTCAGGAATAACTTTCACTGCCACTCACATTAAGACCTATGTCCACTCTTGTTTCGCATCTGTAATATGCTCCTTAAGTAGCCAAATTCAATTTCAGCTTTCAACTCTCTTGCTAATCGATATCCTCGGTTGTTTGTAGTAATGGAAGTGTGTGTGTGTGTGTGTGTGTGTGTGAGTGAGTGAGTGAGTGAGTGAGTGAGTGAGTGAGTGAGTGAGTGAGTGGTAAATAGTCTCCAGCCTTCCTCAAGAAAATTGTTCATCAATAGTGCTTTTTTGTTTCTGATTCTTCCCACCTCTTAGACCGCAAGCCCCAACAGGGACATTGGCAATGTCCAGTCTGATCATCTTAACATACTGTAATTTAAAAGACACTTATTATTGACCTTTTTACTCATATTTCTCTTCATGTTGTGTGTTTCGAGAACAGTAAACACTTTATAGGAGCTCCTACATCCCTGATGAAAGGACTTTCTATAATGCTTTTAGCCTGTGGAATTGGAAGAGCTTTCCAAGGGAACATAGTGTTACTGGAACCTTAGATTGCCCTTTGTGATGTCCTCAAGTGTGGGCTGCATAGATAAGAGTGAACAGACCAGCTTTACTCCATCCCTGATGGAGAAAGCTTCAGAAGGGGCAACTTTAACTTTTATTCCACTGATCCTATCATCATGGAGTAATCTGAGGATCTTGATAAACTGTTCAGGGGAGTCAGAGAAGACAAGTAGCTGCTGGAGCCCAGGACTACCGATAGCGTCAAAATGTTTTAGTCAGGTCGATGAACACCACCCTCTTTGATGCCATGTTCAGCACTTCCGCTTTGTTGGCGTTACAGCCAACGATTTGTCTGCTGTGCCCCATTCTTATGTAAATTCACCCTACAATGAGAGAATAGCAATATTCCTTAATAATTGATATGGAAGAACTCTGGTGAGGATTGTTGGATCCTACCAGATTCTTCTCGAGCCTAGAAATACTGGTTGCCGTACTGAAATGGTGTGGTATTTCCATATAATGATAAAGACTGTACACATGTTTGAGATTTTCCGATTTGTAGATCTTTCATTCATTCAATTCATTCAATAGTATTTACTGAGCACTTTCAGTGTGCAGAGCACTGTACTAAGCACTTGGAATGTATAATTCGGCAACAGATAGAGACAATCCCTGCTCAGTGACGGGTTTACAGTTTAATCTTGACTAGTCTTGGTGCTCTGCCATTCATAACATTTATGTTGGTGTCGACTTAGTACAGAGCTCTGCGCATAGTAAGTTCTTTATAAATTCTATTCCTACTACTTGAATGTTGGAGAACAAGCCATGGTTTTGCATGCTAATAAGCTCACTACTCCTTTCAGGACCTAGTTTTAAATCGTGTCTCCTCTCTTGAAGATTTCCTCCTGGTCTGCTGAAGAAATCTGCCTTCCTTGAACAAAGGCTTTCCGTCAGAAGTTTCATAGGCAGGTAACTAATTATTTCTCATCTCCCCAACATGTCCAGAGATGGTGAAACTGATAAATATTTGATGATGGTACAAAATGAATTTTACAAGACTTCAGTGGGATTTTTTAAAGTTGGTCCAATGGATTTGTTGCAAGAATCTTGTGTTTACATATGGCTTTTGTGTCAGTTGTTTTCCCTCCATATTAGCACCCAAATGGGTGAAGACTTGAAGAAATCAAGAGAGTGACTTTTCACAAAGCTCTGTCAAGGAAAAATGGCAAGTACCAGAATCCCTCCAAAAGATAAAGAATCTTACTGGATGAGTTGAAGGTTCATATCATAAGGGTATCTCATCTATCCAATAACTAATTAACCAATAATTTTGAAAGGTTTAGGCAACTACACCATGTGGTTGAAAATGAAGGTTGCACTGAGAGAGTTTTCAGGATATTAAAGTTGTCTGCATTATATCCCTTTTCCTGAGGAGGGGGATCACACATCACGTACAAAGACAGATTCTTTTGCAGTAGGTGTTTGGGAACCTGAAATATTGTACAGTAAAGCGGCGTTTGGGCAGAAACCTATCTATCCACGCATCCTCTTACAGTGGAAGATGATAATGTCGATGAAGTGCCCGTTTAGTCACTCGCTGCCTTAGACCTAACCTTTATCGATGCGAAGGATACCGAAAAATTTACCAGTTAATATAATATAGCCCATTTTTCTCATCCCTCTGGCACTCCTCTGCATTTTTGCCTCTATCGCGCCACCTAGGTCTTACCCTTTTATGAAAAAAACAAAAAGACATGCTAACTACGAGAGAGGAAAGATACTTGCAGAGTTGCTATAATTGAATTGATGCCACGTCTGGCCTTTTAGAAAGTCATTTACCAGGTGAGAAACTCAGTCCTATTATGTGCCGCTACAATGCCAGCGAGATTCATTTTCATAGGACTCTTTCGCACTGTTATTACCTCCCATCCTGATAGTACAAATGGTTCGTCTTTATCAATAGCGGTGCCCAGATTGGTATTTAGAGCGACAGTATCTTCTCAGTGGCAAAGTATCCCTCACTGCTTTTGCCTCAGTCCATTAAATTATCCGACTACCATTAAGTCAGGAGGCTTTATTTTGCAGTTTGAAATTAAAGGAACAGCAGACCTCCTGACTTCCACCGCTAATTAAAGTGATTTTGAAGGAATAGAATGATGGGGAATTTTGAATGGCAACCCCAGCTAATCTTTCCAGCTAGCCAACTCTTGTACTAAAAGCCCATCGTGTTGTGGAGTATTATATTGTTCACCAATGGTAATAAGTAGAGGGAACGTACCAGCTCACAATATCTTATTCACTAGCCTGACCCCTTCTCACTGATAGTATATTGAATGAAACCGCAAAAACCTTCTATCCCTTCAGCAGGAACCATCGCCCACGCTGGGCAAATAGGCAAAGCCTGGCTTTCAAGCGGCAAGTCTGGCTTTCAAGCTGCAAGTCTGGGTCGGACGTGGGGAGATTTTTCAGCAACACTCTAACAGTTGTCTTGCGTTTCCAGATGTAGGTAGTTGAAGAGGCACCAATAAGGTTAAAACAATTCACACACCAGCTAATTAGAACTCTTATATTCTAGTTGTTGTCCGTTCACACCCTATGGCCTGCCAGACCAGAATTATGAGGTTTAATTAGCTGAAATGGTAAAACTAAGCTGGGGGACAGAAACAAAAGGCTTTGGAGACACAACGAAGCAAAACTTCAATCAATCAGTCAACCAGTGGCATGGTGTAACAGAATGGTGTATAGAAGTGAACAAAAGAAGAGTAAGAAACAGAAAACGGGTCAGCCTGACATGTGATGCTGATCTTGGATGAGAAGCTTTGGGAAGATTGTGACATCAAAAGGAAGAACAAAAATAACATCAAACAACGTGTCTATTAACTCTGTCATATTGTACTGTCCCAAACAGTACAATGCTTTGCACACAGTAAATGCCCAATAAGCGTGATTGACTGAGTGGTAGCAACTGCCACGATGCAGGAAGGAGTAATCTTTATGTGCTCATGATTTGGAGGGATTATCAATCAACCAATCATATTTGCATAATGCATACTCTGAAGCTTAAATGCTTACTAGGTACCAAGCACTGTGCCAAGCACTGGGGTAGACGCAAGATGATTAGCTTGGACATAGCCCATGTCCCACTCAGTCTAAGAGGGAGGGAAAACTAGTATTTTTATCCCCTTTTTACAGATGAAGAAATTGAGACCTGGAGAGGTTAAGTGGCTTTCCCAAGGTCATGCAGCAAGAAAGGGGAGAATCTGGGACTGGAAACCAGGGCTCAGTCCCTGGTTTATTTTCCATTAATGGTTTATTTTCCATTAATAAAAGCCTACCAACATAATCATCACTGTCTGACGTGGAAATAGCTAGAGCTGCCCTCCATTTTTGAACACGGTACTCTTGATGGGAAGACCCAATCCACGCTCGTGGGTGTGACTGAACCGATGGTTGGGCGACAAACTCCCTCATCATCCCTGTGGGCAAGGGCTCGATACAGTGCTCTGCACACGGTAAGCACTCAATAAATCCAATTGGACGAATGAATGCACATAAAAATTGTTTCTCTGAAGCCTTTCCAGGTTTGCCTCTGCTTTTAAGATTGCCTCTCGGTATCCTGTTCTTTGGGAGCTCAGTCATCTCCTAACCGTGGTCTCCCACAGCTATGTCTCACTGAAGTAACATTTATTGAGGTCGCACTTGGCGTTCTGCATCGTACTAGGCTCTTTAGTAAATATGGATGAAAGAAGGGACATGTTCCCTGACCACAAGGAGCTTACATTCTAACAGGGGAGAGACAGGGATGGGAACATTTACAGAAAGAATGAGCTAAATAAACAAATAAATGCCTATATATATGCAGTGCTTAGGAGAGTATTTATGAGGTCATGAATGGTAGGGTTAATCTTTGTCTTTAAGACTGTGCTGCACTTTGATTTGAAATTATTTATTCCCCCTTCTCTCCCTTTTGGTGTTGCCATACAAAAGCTGTCTGAGGGATCCTGGAATATTCATTCTCCTTATTTACCCTATCTTGTAAGTTATTGTTGTCTATATAGGCTCTGAACACAGTACGAGGTTCAAGTGGTAACCTTCCTATTCAAACACATAGCTACTTAATTTAGTTAGTAAGAGGTGCTTGTTTTTCAAGGTAATGTTCTGCTTACATTTTGTTTTTAACTAAAATTTCATCCACGGTTTTCAACTGCAACACTAAAAAGAAATTTTTCTCTGGGGAGGGATGAAAGCCATTCTTTTTGGACCACAAAATCTAGTGAAAGTTACGTAAGTGTCCCATGCACTTGTACAAATGAAGTAATTTTTGATATTTATCCAAAGAACAACCCAGTAATTTATCTGTGAGATTTTCCTTTTTTTTCTGCACTATCCCTCTGGTCCTGGCTTTCGCCCTCCACCTATCATTCTCCTGTGGAAATGCAAGTTCTTCATTCTTTCCTTTGCAAAGATTTACAATATCCTCATCTTCAACAGCCAACATAATAATACCTTGAATTTATAGCACACTTTTATTTTCCAGAGAGCTTTCTTATTACCGATCTTATTTTTGTCCTCACAACTCCCTGTGAGAAAGAGAGCTATAGATTTTCTTATTCTCTCTCTCATACAGGGGAGGGAACTAATGTCCAGAGAGGTTCAAGGACTTGCCCCGGTCACACAGCAGACCAGTGGCATAGCTAGAACTAGATCCTCAAATTGTGAGCTGTCCACTAGCCTACACTTGCTCCTAATATATAATCACGGATCTGATCCGTTATTTTTGGACAGTGATTTTGGGGAATGCTTTCCATGGATTTTGATTACACGACCGAACCTATGGTCAAACTGGTGGGATCTTCTCATTCACTCGTTCGTATTTATTGACTACTTACCGTTCTCCCTCTAACCCTAAATTATATATGGAGAAATGAAACGGCGGCTCATTCACAAACATTTGTGTCACAGCAGGACACGCTGTAGGCAGAGAAGCAGTGTGGCCTAGCGGAAAGAGCACAGGCCTGGAAGTCAAAGGACGTGGGTTCTAATCTCAGCTCTGCCATGTGTCTGCTGTGTGACCTTGGGCAAATCACTTCACTTCTCTGAGCCTCAGTTCCCTTATCAGCAAAATGGGAATTGAGACTGTGAGCCCCACGTGGGACAGGGATTGTGTCCAACATGGTTACCTTGTATCTACCCCAGTGCTTAGAACAGTTCTTGGCACAGAGTAAGTGCTTAAGAAATACCACAGTTATGATTATTATCTAACCAAGAACCCACACAACAGAGCCCCACAAAACACTCTCCCTAGGGCTGATTCAAGGATTCAACAACGTAGTAAAACACCTCTAGGGGTTAGACCTGGAAGGGGTTCAAATTCCTCCATCAACTATTGGGAATAACACAGTTTGAAGAAAGTTTGCCCAAAGAGCGAAAATCTCCAATTAAAGTTTCATCATCGCTCTGGGTATAAAAGCACAGTGCTCGCGTACTCTCAGCCAGATGACTGGTAATTACCGTAGCTACGTAAATACTTCTTCCCCTGTAATATTCATTTAAATTACAGCGATTTTCCAACGACAACAACAAAAATATCTGGACAAAAGAGGCAAGATGGCAACGATTAGTTCAACTCTGAATATCTTTGGAAGGAACAGTAAAATGTCCAATCCAAGAATTGGTTATTCCCAGAATAAAGAGGTCATAAAAAAGAACACAAAGTCAGATCCAAAGGCGTACGCAAAGTGGCAGCTTCGGTCTTTGGGGATACGAAAACTTCAACAAAAAAAAAAAAAAAGGACACTACGAAAGCTCTCGGGAAAGAAAACATGGTTTCCATAGCAATGGATCACAACTTTGTCTGAACACAAAAGGTCCTATTTGATTGTGATATTGGGGCTTCAGCAAAAAATGTACTTTGAAAGTGACTTAGGAATCATTAGACCCCCAGATTCAACAGTATCAGGAGGAACTAGGATAAAATCAGAGGCTTCCTTTGCAGTTTCTCTTTAACTATTGTAAAAATAACCTCACGAAGAGGCACTTCAGGGGATTTTACACAGTAAATCAGCTATCCAAATGCCTGCAGGAAGAAAGAACAAAGGGTCCTTCAGGGTTGACCTTGGAGAGGTTTGAATTCCTACTTTAATCCACTGGCAAGATTCAAGGTGAATAAAATCCTTTGTACAGACATTGGGAGCAGTGGGTGATGGATTTGGGTGTTTTGAGTTATGAAGGGTCCTTCAACACCCTATGTCTCTTATATCGTCTCATTTTGCTGATGATTAATCAATCAATGGTATTTGAGCACTTACTGTGTGCCGAGCACTGTGCTAAACACTTAATAATGTTGGTATTTGTTAAGCGCTTACTATGTGCCGAGCACTGTTCTAAGCGCTGGGGTAGACACAGGGGAATCAGGTTGTCCCACTTGGGGCTCACAATCTTAATCCCCATTTTACAGATGAGGTAACTGAGGCACTGAGAAGTTAAGTGACTTGCCCAAATTCACACAGCTAAGTGGCCGAGCCGGGATTCGAACCCATGACCTCTGACTCCAAAGCCCGTGCTCTTTCCACTGAGCCACGCTGCTTCTCTTGGGAGAGTACACCTCAACTGAGTTTGTAGGCACATTCCCTGCCTACACGGAGCTTACCGTCAGGAAGGGGCGGTCAGATCTTAAAAAAATTTTGGGATATATACACAAGTACTGACAGGCTGAGGATCAGTCATTCAATCAATCCTACTTATTGAGTGCTTTAAAGGGTACAGAGCCAAGTGGAGAGACAATGTAGAAGAGAGAGAGAGAGTAGAGCAAACAAAGACTCAGTCGGGGAAGGCCTCTTGGGGCTGAAGTGACCTTAATCCGACTCTGAAGGTGGGGAGAGAGGTGGTGTGTCATATATGAAGGGGGAAGGAATTACGGGCCGGAGGGAGGACTCGAGGAAGGAGTCAGCAGTGAGATAGATGAGATGAGATGAGATAGAGGTAGAGCGAGTCTGTCAGCGATAGACGAGTGAAGCGTTTGGGACAGGTTGCAGTAAGAAATGATAAGGTGAATCGTGGGGGAGGAGACATGGGTTAGCTGATTGAGTGGTTTAAAGCCAGTAAGGAGTTGCTGTTTGATGTGTTTGTGGAGGGGCAATCACTAGAGGTTCTTGAGGAGCAGGGAGATGTGGACTTAACTTTTCTTTTAGAAAAATGATCCGGGCAGTGGAGTGAAGGATTGGAGTGGGGAGAGACGGGAGGCAGGAAGATCAGCCAGCAGGCTGATGCAGTAGTCAAGGCAGAGTATGATAAGCGCTTGGATCAGCATAGCAGCAGCCTGGATGGAGAGGAAAGGACTGATTTTATCAATGTTGTGAAGGTAGAAGCGATAGGATTTCATGACAGATTGAATATGTGGGGTCAAATGAAAGAGATGAGGCTACGATAATGTCAAGATGATGATGTAAAGTCTCTCTGGGGATAAAGCGCAGTGGTGGCTTAAGCTGCTTCCCAGAAAGCCTACCAAGTTGAGATTCTCCTTCAATCCCACTCACGCCCCGCCTTCCCTAAAAGGAGCAGCAGCTCATCATCCTTGCTCACAAGCGACCTTTCAGGAAACAGAAAATGTGACTAGATGGATGACTTCTTAATAGGTAGAAAAGAAAAATGACCTTTCTTTTATGGGGAGCTACTTCTCACTCGTCTTCCAGTTCGGGGTTCCTTGGGAAGAACCACCCACCTAGGCAACCTTGCCGTAGAATGGAGCAGGGCAGAGCTACAGTGATCCATTCATTCGTTCACTTGTATTTTTTGAGCGCTTACTGTGGGCAGAGCACTGTACTCCAGTGAGTCCACAATCGGAGTAAAAGTTCTTGTGGGCACTGAATACCAACAACACTTCAGTTATGTTTCCTAATATTCTACCATTTTCCCTATCTTTAATTTATTTTTATTTTAATGGCTAGCTTCCTCTGCAGACTGTATGCTCCTTGAGGCAGGGATTTTGTTTACCAAATCTAATGTATTGTGCTTTCCCAAGTGCTTAGTCTCTGCACCCAAAAAAAGTTTCAGTAAGTACCACTGAGTGATTAATTGATTAATTACTGCTACTGCTCTTCCTTCTCCTACCATCACTTACCATTTACCCTGGGTTAGCCAGATTTCTGTAGGCTGCCCAAGCCATACTGCACAAATATGCAATACCTATCACCAAATGGTGAAACAGTCATCCAACTTTGTACTCACCCCAAGCTTTTCTCTTTCACTTAAAGAAATTGGACTTAACATTCTGGATTGTAAATAGATAGCTTGACTACTCAGGTGATATGAACAGCTCTCCCTCCCAGCCTTTTGATCTTTCCAGACACTCCGAATCCTGGGGTTCTTTACACTGCATTTTTCATATGTCCAGCTCTATTATCATTGTGAAAGGGTCATGTATGGCCTGACAGTTGAAAACAGTCAGTGGTTATATCCCAAGTCCCTCGCTGGGTTGTAACATCTTAAATCAGCTCCAGGCAAAATAGAGTAAACAATGTCCCAGAACTTGGCAAGCTTATTCCAGTTTTTCTTTACTTTAAACCAAATGTGAACCCTCTAAAGACTGATAAGAATGTGAAAACAGAAGTTTGAGTTTCCAATCGCTTCAATAATTCATTTGACAAGAGATTTATTGTTCTACCAAAATGTGTAGCCCCTAAATCCATCAGGGGCACTGGGATTATTAGAGCATTTGGGAAAGAAATACAAGCATGGGCTTGCTATTAGGTTTAGAAGTGCAATTTTACAGGCTGCGTATGCGCATCCAATTTTTTCCAATGAAATTTTTATAAGAATCTTTATTTAAGTGTAATCATAGGAAAGCATTCACCTCGCTAAAATCAGCCACCGCAAGATAAATTCTACCAGCAGCTGGATGATCCGAACGTTGGACTCAGTGGGAATCAGTAGTCGCCAAGATTGAAAAACCAGCGGGGAAGCCACTAAGACCTAGCTTATAAAGACCCCGCTCGTGCCTCTACCAGCACCCCTGGTGAAATACCCCTGTCAGATAAAATATTTGAGCGGCAGTCGGAGAGGACCCTTGGCTCGGGGCCAGTAGCTCCCAGCCTTGGGAAATCATCACTCAGGGACACTCAAGGGCTGACAGTACACCAACTGGAATCAGAATTGGTTTTCCACATTCTTCATAACAGCATACACATTGGGAAAAGAGTTTCCTTTCCCATTTTCCATGAAAACATTGGGACCCAGGAAGGGAGCTGGGTTGTTGGTTTTCTTCTCTTTGTGCCTGGGAAGGAAGTTGCCAATGAATTCTAGGCAGGAAGGGGAGGCTTGTTGATGATGAGAAGGAGGAAGAGGAGGGGGAGAAGGGTGATATAGATGATGCAAATGATGACGACGATGATATGCATTATTATGTGTACTTATTTTAATAAATTATTTGTTTATATTAATATCTGTCTCCCCTTCTAAACTGTAAGCTCGCTGTCGGCAGGCGACCTATCAACTCTGTCATTCTGTACTCTCCCAAGTGCTTAATGCAGTGCTCTGCTCACGATGAGCACTCGGTAAATACGACTGATTACAATGAGGAGGAGGAAGAAGACGACGTCACAGATGATGAACATGAGATTGGAAGGGGAGAACCGATGACTGTGATTAAAATGGTGAAGGTGAATCAATCGATCAATGGTATTGATTGCATACATTAAAATCGAGTCGGTAGACACGATGTCTACCCACAGGGCATTTACAATCTAGCGGAGGAGCTGGTGCAAGGGATGGAGAGGAAGATGAGGCTGATACCAAATCATAAAGTTCATTGATCTAACTTCTGACAGTAGAGACAGGAAACTGGAAAAATCACTATGACCACAGTGGGAAGCAGGGAAACAGCCCTAGAAAATGTGACAAGTTGGTCTCCAGTCATCAGATATCAAGTGACCACCGGAGCAGGTGCTCTGAGAAGATCAAGGCACCTTGGGAGAAATGCAAACGGCATTATGTGAGATGGATAAAAATGTAGCAGTATAGGAAGGAGAAATACACGCATATGAAATGGAAGATATTGAGAATTACATGGTTCTGTGATTTCACTCACATACACCAATTAATCCCTACAATGAGAGATCACCTCATTTGGGCACAGATAACCATCCCTGTGCCCAGTTGGGGAGCACCAGCAGCCCCTGGACAAATTTAGCTATGGATGATCTAATAGCCTTGAGGAGAGATCACGGGCTTAGAAATAAGAGGAGCCAGGTTCTAATACTGACTCTGCCATTGCCTGTTGTGTGACCCTAGGCAAATCCCTTAACTTCTCCATGCCTCAGTTGCCTCATATTTGTAATGGTGATTAACTATCTCTTTACCTCCCAAATAGACTGTGAACTCTGTGTGGGACAGGGATCGTGTCCAACCCGATTATCTTGTATCTCATCCCTGTGTTTAGGACAGTGCATGGTCTATTGTGAGCACTTACCAAAGGCCACAATTATTATCATTAATATCATTATTGTTACTATTACCATTATTTGGCATTGTGATGGACAATATAAAATCAGGAATACACTGGACATCTGAGTCAGTGGATCAACCCAGCCATCAGTGGTATTTATAGAACTTTTACTCTGCATTAAACGTACTAAGCACTTGAGAGTACAAAACTAGAGTTATTTGGTACGATCTCTGCTCTCCAGGAGCTTCTATTCTCGTTGGGGAGACAAACCCCAAAATAAATTACAGGCAGGGATTGCAACAGAGTTGAAAGATATGCACGTAAGAGCTACTGGGGTGGAGGAAATCCAAAGACTTAATCATGAGAAAAGAGTGTAGAGTAAAATCCAGTCATCTTTCTCAATTTGTAATATTTGGGCCCCCACTGTCTCTTAATGCACCCCAGCCCAGAAACCCAAATATTAATTAATGCTGGCAATAGATTATCCCTAGTCAGGTTTTGAACTACTGAGAATTTGATCCAGCACTAGTTCGTCGGAGGATGTACCCTAATGTGTTTTGCAGTTGGAGGCAACAGTGGGCATTTATTAAGAGATATGATGAGAGGGCACCAATGTAGCCAGTGGGAATTGGGCAGTGAAGATTAGTAATAGTGGGCATTTAGAAAAGGTCTTGGGATATGAACACGGCACTCTGGGGTGCTGTGATAATGCTACTTGCATTACACCAGGTCCTGTATTCTATTCTATTTTCATATGGAAAAATATGAAACTCATGAAAAATTAAATCATTAATAATTTTACAATGGAGTACCGACGGTTCTGACAACCACACGCTGTTGCTTAGTACAGTATTCCTGCGCCAGCTGAAATATTAATAGAACATTGACTAAATATCTCTTGCAAGGACTACAGAACCCGGAGGTTATTAAGAAACCCCGTGTTTGTCTTCCAGGAATTTAGTTTAGTTTCTCTGCCTGTAGGTAGTTTCTGTGGGTTTGCTTTCTGAAGGATGGATAATTTTCAAAGCAAAAGTGAAGAAGTTCTAATAAATATCATCTTTATGAAATATTCATCCCATCTGCAGGTTCTTTACATGTTGGCTGCCAATGAACTATCAGGAGAGCTATATCTTATATTTAGAATCGGTTTGGTGAGACGTGCTGATTACAGAGAGGCGCACGTCTAGTGGCTAGTCATTAAATTAACCCATCAGAGCGCCCTGTACCATTAGGGCATAGTTGACATCGACACGCCTCATCTGCCAATAGACTTTTGTGGGTGACTATTCAGATTTAATCCCAGCTTTCTCCTCAGTATGAATGTCCCAAACTTGAGCTGTGTTCCTTGAGTCTTATTGTCCATGGCTTCCAACAGGTTGTAAGCTTCTGGAGGGCAGGGAATGGGTCTATCGACTATCGTATTGCACTGTCTCGAGTACTTAGTAGCATGCTCTGCACATAGTAGGTACTCCATAAATATCAGTGACTGATTGATTTAAGAATTGCAGATTCTTTTGAGCCAGGGAAGAGACTCCCACTTTGTTGTTCCTCTTCTCGTCTCTCAGTAGCCTGCGAGCTCTGGGGATTGCATCTACCTATTCTCTTTTACCCTGCTCTCCCAAGCGCTTAGCACAATGCTCCGCACAGTGTATGCACTCCATATATGCCACTGATAGATTCATCCAGGAGGACAAGGTCACCTACAGCCCTGTGACCCTGGCATTGAGATGTTAAAGACTAGACTCTTGTTGTCCAGAACAAAGCGACATCTCTCTCTTGATTCCCTCTTATAATAATAATAATAATTATGGTAATTGTTAAGCGCTTACTTCGTGCCAAACACTGTCCTAAGCCCTGGGGTAGATACAAGGTAATCAGGTTGTCCCACTCGGGGCTCACGGTCTTAATCCCCATTTTAAAGATGAAGTAACTGAGGCACAGAGAAGTTAAGTGGCTGGCCCAAGGTCACACAGCAGGTAATTGGGGGAGCCGGAATTAGAACTCAAGACCTCTGACTCCCAAGCCTGTGCTCTTTCCACTCAGCCACGCTGCTTATAGCTCTAGCAGCCTGAGAGGAACGAAGAGGACTCGGTGAGCCGTGCTCTCAACTAAACCAGGCTTCATCTTGTCCACAATTGCCCTATAACATAAGAAGTGTCATGATCTAGGCCAGCGTTTCCCCAAAGTGACTCGAAGCACACATCTTTCATTAGCCGGCATGTGTCTCTGGACCAGATGAGTCCGAACACAATGACAATGATTTGCGAGGACTGTAAGCGGAGGTTGGCCGTGAATAGCCGGTGCCATTAGAATAGAAGTGAGTCCTGCCCCTCAAGGAATTGGTATAAAATGTGGAAGAATTATCTGCCAACAGAGCTTACTTTAATTATAGTACAGTACTTGTGCGGGATTTATTTAGAATTATAAACCTAATGAAACGTTGAGACTGAAGTGCTGCTTTTCAATAGACTATTGTGTTCAATTTAATTGGTGGGGAGAGACCAGGACTATAGAGAGAATCCCATACAAGTTCCATTTTCCCATGCACGCTTTTATCTTCACCACTTCCTTTAATTATTTCACTTTGTTTCATCTATTTTTTTAACTCTTATAGTTGATGGTGTCAATCATAGTCCCGAGTCGGGAATTGGCTATAAATGCCTGGGGGTATCGGAGCCTTCACTTTGTTTTGACTTTCTCTTTGTAGTCTGCTCCTCACATGAAAAGAATCAGACCTTCCGTACAGGGCTTGCCCATTTCCAAGAAGCTTCGGCAATCCTTAGAAGACCATCTTGCGTTTGGAGCTATTTCACATTCACCGGATGATGGGCCAGAGAAAATTTCGGTTCAGTTTGTGGCTGTCGCCCGTCTGGGAGAAGAACTCCCTCCCCCTTCATATATGACAGACCACCATTCCCTTCCACCTTCAAGGCCTGACTAAAATCCTATCTCCTGCAAGAAGCTATCCCTGGCTAAAGCTCTCATTTTCCCTAGTCCCTCATCCATCTGCATCTCCTATGTGCTTGGATCACTTTAAACACTTGATGTTCACCCCAACCTCAGCCTCACAGCACTTATGTGCCAAGCCATAATTTGTTTTAAGGTCTGTCTCCCATTCTAGGCTAGGTGGGCAGGGATCGTGTCTACCTACTCTTTTGCATTTCACTTCAGTGCTAAGTATCGTGCTCTGCACACAGTAAGTACTCAATAAACGCCACTGATTAAATGACTGATTGAGAAGTGGGTTGCTCTTTGCATAATAATTAATAATTGTGGTATTTGTTAAGTGTTTGCTATGAGGTAACTGAGGCACAGAGAAGTGACGTGACTTACTTAAGGTCACACAGCAGACAGCATTAAGGGTCAAAAAACATGGAACAAATTTGAAGGTGGTTGCTGAAAACACCAAAAAAGGTTAAATAGAGCAGCTCATGCAGGAAGAAGGGCCACAACCAGATGAAGATGATGGACATCTGCCCAGTCCCAGCCCAGGAGGAAATGGATGTAAAAGGGTGGACTAATTCACACAGGCAATATTCCTAAGGAGACCCAATTTTGGAGGATAAAAGTAAGAATTTAGCATAAAGAACTATAATCTCCTCACTATCTCAGCACTGGCTAGACAAGTTAATGGGGATGTGGAGGTTGTAGTGAAAAAGTACAGCAAGGTTGGAAATAGAATCTAAGAACAGTTAGTTACTTTATTTGTTAAGCACTTAATGGGTCCCACATGCTACTGTAGAAACAAGACACTCAGGTCTGACCCAATCCCTGTCCTCACAGGGCTCACAATCCTAAGAGAAAGGGAGAGCAGATATTTTATCTCCTTCTTCTAGATGAGAAACTGAGTTCTAAAACTGTTAGGTGACTCACAGCAGTGACACGACAGCCTAGGGACAGAGCTAGAGCTAGAACTAGAACCCCGGCGTCCCGACTCCCAATTCTACGCTCTTTCTACTCGGCCGTGTTGAACTCACCTCAGGGAATATTTACTTTCCATTTAGCGTTCCAGAGCAGAGATAGAAAAGGGAGTGTACGGGGCTGAAGGAGTTAATGCGGCTTCCCAAATTGTCTTTCTTATAACCAAAGTGTTCCTCAACACAGACAATCTGACTCAGCATGTTCTGAAATAATGCCTTCATAGAAATGTGATAATGCTTTTTACATAGCATATCCCAAGTCTCCAAGTAATGAAACTTTCTTATCATGAATTCAGAAACTTCAGATTTAATTTGAATCTATTCCAGCAGGGTGTGAAGATGAAAGAGCTTCTAGTGGTGACATTTAGAAGCAAGTCGCTCTGATTGTATCTTAGAAAAAAAGTTAGTCTCAGGCACTTTGAGGGCAGGGATTGGGGGTGAAACCAAGCCAGAAAAATTGAATTAATGATAAAAGCAATGACAAGAAACCCTTGGAATCAATCAGCATAGACAGCAGGGTTTTGCCAAAAGAGCACGGGGCTTAGAAGTAGAGGACGCTGTTTCTCTGGCTGGCTGCGTGGCCTTGAACCAGTCATTTAACTTCTCCGTGCCTCTGTTTCTTCATCTGTAAAATGGGGATCACATCCTCTCTCCCTACCTCTTCAATGTCTCGTTCGGGACAGGGACTGGATCTGAAATGATTAAGTTTTGCCTGCCCCAGGCCTTGGCAGAGAATAAGTGCTTAATAAATACCATCATTAATCAAAATAAAAAGAGAACTTAAAATTCAATACAATGTCATTGCTGGCATTGTTGTTTGAAATGGTTATTAAAAAGATAACTTAAAAGAAAACATTTAGCAGGCACAGGGAAGGAATTTGAAATATGGCATTACCTTGTGTGAGCAGCGTCAGATGCCTTAGGAAGCTGTATTATCTCTTCCTTATGCAAGACAAAATCCACCTGGAAAAACAGTTCTTCCTATCAGGATGGCAGAGACCCAGAGGGGTCACCAAAGTTTGTCACTTGGGGAACAAGGACTTTTGAAAGCAGAGCATCTGTGGGGAGAGATGAGACTTAAATATATTTTTGGATTCATGAAAGGATCTTCCTCAAGTAGCAAACATATTCTGTCAACCACCAGAAATTCAGTCCTTCCCCTGAGTTCAGTGAGTTAGGCAATGGTTCCTCTTCCTGCTTTCATTCCTCCACTTTCCTCTTCTGACCAATAGAGAAAATCTGGGCTTGTGATTGCACTGGCAAAACTGGTGTGGGTGTTGAGCAGGTGACTTCAGTTTCCTCTGCTTGCTCTATAATTGCTCGACTGTCATTTCGCTGCGCATGTGGGGTTTAGACTGTAGGCCGGCTGTGGGCCGGGAAGTCTCTTGTACTGCATCAACCAATCAATTTATTAAGCACATACTCTGTCCAGAACGCCTTTACTAAGTGCTCAGGAGAGTACAATACAACAGAATTAGTGATCACGTTCCCCGCCCATAATAAGTTGAGAGTCTAGAGGTACCGTACTCTCCCAAGCACTTAGTACAGTGTTTTGCGTCCAGTAAGCACTCAATAAATATCCTTGATCGATTGATCGGTTAGAAGGCTGTCAACTTCTCACTGATTGGTAAGCCAGGTTCTCTGATATGGCTGTCTACTCAGTAAGCACATGCAGACCTAAAGACTTGGAACCCATAAAGGGGAGAGACCAAAAAAAAAAAAAATTTCAGTTAGAGATAAAGGGTGTTATACTTGTTATATCTGGACAAAATGCAGACCTGGTGAAGATGGCTGGAGCTTTGAGGAAATAAGGAAGTTTCAGTAAAATGGGGATTAAGACTGTGAGCCCCACATGGGACAACCTGTTTTCCTTGTACTTATCTCAGTGCTTAGAACACTACTTGGCACATAGTAAGTGCTCAACAAATACCATCATAATTATGATTATTGTTATTATCATCATTATTATTCTGTCCTTTGCCTGTTCTGTGATCATAGACAATCAAAAAATCAATCAGTATTTGTTGAGCATACGCTAAGCACTTGGGAAAGTACAATAGAATTAGTATATATCCCTCCCTTCAGAGGACTTACTGTCTAGACAGTATATTGAAGTCTGTGCCCTTCTGTGCCTTAGATTTCTCATCTGAAAATAGGCATATCATAATAACTGACTCTTGTACCTGGGGCTGAAGAATTGAAGCAAGTATTCCAAAAAGCACTTCAGAAAAATTAAAGCACTATATAAATGCACGGGGTTTCACTAGAGACTTTGGTTTTGATGTCCTTTCCTGAGTGGTATATAGAACTGTTCCCTCTGTAGTTACTTAATACCTCATTTCTGACTCTCCTAAACTGGGCCAAACTTTAGCCTTTTTTGCAATATAAAAAGCAGTGCTAAGTGATATCAATATTCCTCTAGTTAGAGGCATAAGCATAGGTGTATTCTGAGTGTAATAGACAGTTATTCTCTGATTTGGAATGTAGGTGCCTGAGACCAAGGATTCAAATGCTTTTCATTGAACACTTTTTTGTAAGAAAGCTACAATATACAGAAGAACAATGATAAAAATTAATTTTATCCTAACTATAAAATCATCTGAATGATCCATTCAACAAAGAGAGAAATCTATCTATGTGACTTACTCTGACCTCTTTTTTGTTTCCCATTTCATTTTTGTCCTAAGAATATTTGCAGAATAAGAATGTATATAAAAAAGGAAGAGCTGGATATGAGGAAAGATCACGGGCCAGGGAATGCTTCCTAGTTTCCCCACTTACTGTGTGGCCTTTGGAAAATTACATTACCGTCTCTGGGCTTCATTTGCCTCATCTCCTACATCCAACTCCTTGTTCACCCTGTTTCCCAGTCTGTTATCCTGTCCTGACCCCACATCTACCAGACTCCAGCTCGCCCCAATTTGAAAGACTTCTTAAGATCCCCAACTCCTCCAGGAAGCCCTCCCAGGATTGTCACGACACGATCAATCACTTGTATGTATTGAGCACTTACTACATCAGTCAATGATATTTACTGAGTACTCACTGTGTACAGAGCACTGTATTAAGTTGGCAGAGTACAGTGTGACAATGGGGAAGCAGCATGGCTCAGTGGAAAGAGCCCAGGCTTGGGAGTCAGAGGTCAAGGGTCCGCCACTTGTCAGCTGTGAGACGGTGGGCAAGTCACTTCACTTCTCTGTGCCTCAGTGACCTCATCTGTAAAAAGGGGATGAAGACTGTGAGCCCCACATGGGACAACCTGATTACCCTGTATCTACCCCAGTGCCTAGAACAGTGCTCTGTACACAGTAAGCGCTTAACACATACCAACATTATTACTAATAACAGACACATTCCCTGCCCACAGTGAGCTTATTAAGTGTTTGGGAGAGTACAATACAACAGAACTAGCAGACACATTCCAGCTTGCAGTATATAGTGGGAGTTTACATTTAAGTTACTTCATTCACTACCCACTCATTGCTATTGTTCCCCTTATCCTTCCCTTAGCACTCAAGTACCCATATGTTTATCTATTTAAAACTCAATATTTATTTATGTATATGGAAGCTCACTGTGGTCAGGGAATGTGTTTACCAAGGTTATTACGTTGTTTGTATATTGTTCCCTCCCAAGCACTTAGCACAGTTCTCCAGCACATAGTAATCACTCAACAAATAGGATCGGTTGATTGATAAACATCAACCAATTTGCTTGACTCTTTCATCCTGAAGTGTTTGTAGAGCTTGTGCTTGTTCTTCCTCCGGCTTTCAGTACTTGTAAATATGCTTATCTGTTTCACCCATTAAACCCTTAGCACCTTCAGGGTAAAGAGTCTATGTCTGGCCACTGTTCTACTCACCCACTGCAGTATAATGCCCAACAACTTAGTAGGTGTTCAGTAATCAATCAAACAATTAATAGTACTTATTGAGCACCTATTTATGTGTAGAGCACTGTCTAGTATGGCCTAATGGATAGTTCACAGTCCTGGAGGACTTGAGTTCTAATCCTGACTTTTGACTTGCTTTTGTGTGACCTTGGTCAAGTCACCTGATTTCTCTGTACCTGTTTCCTCACTGGTAAAATGGGGATTAAATATCTGATCCCCATCCTCCTTCAACTGTGGCCACCAAGTGGGACAGAGACCGTGACCAATATGCCTACACTGGACATTCCACAGTGCTTGGAACCTAGTGCCCGCTAAACAAATACCACGTTTATTATTATTGTTACTACGTGCTTGGAAGAGTACAAAGGAATTAGAAGACACCAGCCCTATCTTCATGAAGTTTTACGATCTAGCAGGAGAGACAGTCACTGAAGTAATTTACAGATAGGAAGAAGAAGGAGAAGTGGAATATGAGTTCTTCAGTAGGAGGGTATGAAAGCTGATATGTTCAGAAGTAATATGGATGGTTGGGTATCCACGGGTGTGTAGTTGGTGAAAAAGTACTGATATGATAATTGGAAGGAAGAAAACTAATCAGCAAAGGCTTCCTTACAGAGATGCTTTTTCAGAAGGGCTGGGGCAATGGGGAGAGATGTGATGTGACAGAATTCCAGGTTTAGAAAAGGATGTGAGCAAAATGTTGGCAGCAGGACAGAGGAGAAGTAGGCTAGTGTGAAAGGACTGAAGATAATAATAAAAACAGTAATAATTATGGTATTTGTTAAGGGCTTACTATGTGTCAAACACTGTTCTAAGCGCTGGGGTAGGTACAAGGTAGCCAGGTTGTCCCACGTGGGGCTCACAGTCTTAATCCCCATTTTACAGATGAGGTAACTGAGTTTCAGAGAAGTTAAGTGGCTTGCCCAAGGTCAGACAGCAGACAAGTGGCGTAGCGGGGATTAGAACTCATGTCCTCTGACTCCCAAGCCCGGGCCCTTTCCACTAAGCCACACTGCTTCTCTTATGGTGAGTTGGGGTGTAGTGGGGGGAGAAGAGAGTGGGTAAATGAGAAAGAGAAAGACAGTTGTTAGTATCTTCATGCTTAAATGAGAACAAAGACAAAAATAGTGGATTATGAACCCAAGGGTTTTTCCTCATCTAATGAGGTAAAGGTGAAATATCACAAAGCGCAGGACAGGGACTGATTGCATTTTATCTTCCTAGCTGAAAGAGCGCAGGACTGGGAGTCAGAAGAAATGTGATGTAATCCCAGCTCTGTCATCTGCCTGTTGGGAGAAAGAGGATGGGTCACTTCATTCATTCATTCATTCAATAGTATTTATTGAGCGCTTACTATGTGCAGAGCACTGTACTAAGCGCTTGGGATGAACAAGTCGGCAACAGATAGAGACAGTCCCTGCCGTTTGACGGGCTTACAGTCTAATCGGGGGAGACGGACAGACAAGAACAATGGCACTGAACAGCGTCAAGGGGAAGAACATCTCGTAAAAACAATGGCAACTAAATAGGATCAAGGCGATGTACAATTCATTAACAAAATAAATATGGGCCTCAGTTTTCTCATCTGTAAAATGGGGAATAAATAGCCTACCCACTTAGACTGCGTGCCTCGTGTAGAATAAGAACCGTGTCCGACCTGATGATTTTTCATCCACCCCAGGGTTTATAGCAAAATGTTGAACACATAGAAAGTGCTTCACAAAGATCACGGTCATTGCTATTATTTCTATTAGTTGTTAGTGTTATTATGGAAGAGTGGATATGGAAAAAGAGGAGGAAGAAGGGGCAATTTGGACTCTACCATTTCTGTGTCACTGAAATGTGTGCATCTTCCTCCAAGTTAGATGATGAGTGAAAAGTCTGTTTGGGATTCTATTACTTATGGCTTTACCAATCAAATTTGAGGCTTGAGCAGAAATGGTTTAATGCTCAAAATGAAAGATAGGATTTTTTTATAGTTGAGCACTCTCACGAGGTCAATTAATGCCTTCCCTCCAGTGGGAGAGCACTAGCTAATGACTGAGCCTCTGAACATTAGCATTAATGCTGCCGCCCTCAACTTCCAGCCTCAGCCTGCAATGCAGCAAATCGTTGACAGCTAATAACAAAACACTATAACCAGCCTCCTGCCTAAGGGCAGGATTCAGAAGTGCCGTGTCGACGCATAAACAAACTGCTCTTTTTAGAAAAAAACAACACAGGAACTTGATCAAGAAATGCAAAGAAATGGCTACGTTGCTAAAAAGGACTGATTTGTGTTGTTAACTACTGTTTGGCTTTCCATCACATTCCAATGCTGAATTTAAAAAGGTCATCTCTAGCCCAGAAGGGATGGTTTCGTTGGGGAACTGAAAGATGCCCTAGGAGCTGAGATATTGCTGTATTTCAACTGCATTTTTTGACCGTTTTAGAGGAATGCAACAAGTACTGATTAAAAGCCAGGAAGTGGGTAAGTGCATTCCTGATCCCAAGATGGTACATGGATATTTAGCGGAAGATCTATTTCCGTGTTTTCTGGGCTTCCTGCCCTGTCTGAAGGGGCTGTCGATCAATCATTGGTATTTACTGAGGGCTTACCGTGTGCAGGGCACTGTACTAAACGTTTGAGAAAGCACAGTACAAGAGATTTGGTAGGCACCATCCCTGCTCAGAAGAAGCTCACCGTCTAGAGGAAGACCTTATAGTCATTTACCAAATCACTGTCTTCTAGCTTCCCATGCTCATTTCCGATAAGCCTAGAATGAAGAAAAATTAAAGCCTCGCTTCTTCAAATTCTACTCTTTGCTCCTTCAAAGGCAATCGCTTGACAGTCCCTTGGATTGCAATCCAATACCTCTCCCCCATTGCTCGCACCTTTTCCTCTCTGTCTGGAACACTCTCTCTTCTCAGCTTCTATAAATTGCGTCCTTCCCCTCCTCAAAAGCCCTTCCTCCAGCAGGCCTTCCCCGATTAATCCCCCCACCTTACCAGTTCGGCCCTTCCTTCGGCCAGTTCAAGAGTCATGATATGAACTATTAATTTATGACGTATTTATTGATTTGCTTGGGTCTCGTATTCATTCTATTCCATTCTCTCTGTATAGTTGTCCATTTATCTCTATTGCCATTACCGTTCAATGGTAAGCTCCTATACGGCAGAGAGATCTGTCTTTGGCTACTTTCCCCGAGCATCTTCTACAGTGCTATGCCTACTTGCAGAGCCTCAGTCGCTACTCTTGACGCTGAACCTGCTGAAGATGAAAGGGAAAAGAAAAAGTGTGACGTTAAGAGAGGCATTTATTTTAGATGAAGCCCGGTGCTCTGAAAGCAGTAAACGGTCAATAAATACTGCTGATTGGTGAACTGATAAAAAAGACCAATATATTTTTTTTAATCAACATATATGGTTGCCCACAATACAAGGCCTTATGATATTGGGAGTTTTTTGAAAGCAGGGAGTTTTTTCCCATTCCCCCTCCCTGTATAGAATGAATGAATGAACGATGGTATTTGTTAAGCGCTTACTGTGTGCCAAGCACTGTTCTAAGCGCTGTGGTAGGTACAAGGTAATTAGGTTCTCCCATGTGGGGCTCACAGTCTTAGTCCCCATTTTACAGATGAGGTAACTGAGACACAGAGAAGTTAAGTGACTTGCCCAAAGTCACCCAGCTGACAAGTGGCGGAGCCAGGATTAGAACCCACAACCTTTGACTCCCAAGCCAGGGCTCTTGCCATTGAGCCACGTTGCTTCCGTAATCACTGGAACTCCTTCTCCCTTCAAATCTGCCAGACGGCACCTCATCCCACTTTCATAATCTGCCTGAAATCCCACCACCTCCGGGAAGCCTCCCCGGATGAATTCGCACCACCCCAAGTTGTCTCAACAAAACATCTGCACTTTGTACTTTTCTACTGAGAAACACCCTTAGCGCTTGCATGTCTATGGAAGTATTTGGAGTGAGACCATATTTGTTCATCTGCTTAGGGTACTTATTCATCAATTTCATTTTACTGGATAATTGCTACTACTAGTTATAGTCTTAGGCTTCCTCTTGCTTCCACTATTTATAACTCATTTGTGTTTGCCTGTGTATTGACCCCTGCACTTAGCACTTCGTAAGTACTTAATAAATGCATAATTATTTAATTAAAGTAATTGATTGCAGTTTTCTTTTTTGCTAGAGAAAAAAATGCCATAACATTTCTGTCATTTTCCTATCTCTATTATCACTTGCCCTCACATAATAAAGATACAAATACATTTTCCATTGAAAAAATGAATCCTTCAATCTATCAATTAACCAATCAATAGCATTCACTGAGTGCTTACTCTTTTGAGAGCACTGTCCTATCAACATTTGGGAGAATACAAAAGCATTGTAGACGCAATCTCATTCCTCACGGCACTTGGGTTTTCATCGTGCAAGTATTTTCCGGCATTAGCTTACCTGTCCATATCCCTATAAGCTCATATGGATAGTTGTAGTAGTGATATTAGTTACCAAGTACTGGGTGCAAAACACTGTACTAAGTGCTGGGATAGAATATTGAAGTAGGAATCAGACACAGTCCCTGTCGCTCATAGGTCTCTCCACCCATCGTGTTACCATTGAGTGGTAAATGTTTGTGAAATGCTTTATCACTAAACTTCATTTTGTGTTATCTAGGGTTCCCGAAAGCCTAGAATTGAGTTCTACTGCATTTTTGGAATTTTTCCTTTAGAAATAGCTAATTCTCCTGGAAAGAGATATTCATCCTGTATATTCCCTCCCCTCACTACACTGAAGCTGGGTCCCTGTAGCCAAAGAGAAGTAGAGAATTGAGATAATTATTTGGATTATTTAAGCAAGAAAAATCAGTTTTTATCTCTGGACTGGGAACTCGATCAGGGGACGAGCCTGCCATTTTTGTTGTACTGTACTCTCCCAAGGGCTTAGTAGAGAGCTCTGCACACGATAAACCTTCGGTGAATACCACGGTTGATTTCAGGTGCCTGAATACCTGTCCCATGGTCCCATTTTCCTTTGGCTACAGAAAACTACCCACAGTTTGACTGAACAAACACCTCATTTATGAACATTAATCAATCAATCAATAGTATTTATTGAGTGCCGACTCTTTGTGGAGTATCATAATATGTGCTTGGCACAGTTCAAGAGAGTAATAGGAGCGATCCCCGCTTCTAAGCATCTTACGATCTTGCAGATCTCCTAGATTAAGCAGATGTATATTTTCACTGATGATTGCCATTTGAATAATTAACCCTACTGGTTTCCTGTACTTTTTCAGCCCCACAATATTTATACAGTGTAAAACATAGACAAGAGATACGTTCTAGAAAATTTATTCTACAAAAATTTCTTCCTTTCCCAACTAGGGCAGAAATATTATGGCTCCTGGAATCTACTTTCAATACCAGGGGTTGTTTCCATGATTTTCTGGTTGCCGTCAGGAGCTGCAAGGGCTTGGAAATACCTGTTAATTAAGGGATTGATAGAAGGACTCCCTGAGTGCATCAGGAGCTCTCGTTTCTGGAAGCAGCAGATCCAGAAAGCTGACAAGGCCCAACCCCATTCCTTAAATGTTCAAACCCTGAGTTCAGGTCCATCGCACTCAATAGGGGCTTCATCAATACCGTTCGGCCTTTACAGATCTGGAGTTAACCAACCCAGATATCATCAGCTGAGTTCTTGTCAAGTCTCTCCATCCACTGTGCTGAGGAAAGATAGCACAAAAGAGCTAAGTGGGTCATTTGTTGTTCTCTCCTTCCTGTCATTTGTCATTTATCTTCTACGACATTTACATTTTCATCCCTTCACTCTTACTGGAGAGCTGGCAATTGCTTCGCCATCGGAATCCTGACCTTTTCTAAGAAGACAGATGGACAGGAGAGGCTGTCCTGAGGAGAATGCCTCAGTTTGGCTCCAAGATGATTTACTTTGAGGTTAACCACACACACCATGCGTTCTTGGGTAAGTGTAGTTGGTAAAATGTGATATTTGCAATTCTTCCTTACTGTATTTCATATGCAAAAGCTCCTTGACTTTTTTTTTTTCCTGCTACTCATTTAAAACTACAAACTTTTTTCTCCATGGAGGGCTTCTTTTTAACTACACCTGACAGGAGGAAATGAAAAGAATTACTGGAGGTTTGGAATCTTTTGTCTTCTGCTCTGCTCCTGTTCTTTGACCTTTCTGATTAAAGATGTTTATCCCATCATTCCTCCATGTAATGCTTTTCCGTGCCCCCTTTCTCTGCCCTTGTTGGCAGAGAAAATGGTTTTCCTGCAGTGGCCTGCAGCTTGGTTAAAGTTGCCCTTTGCATTCCCGTAATTCCAGCGGATGTCAACTGAGTGCCTCATTTCAAAATCAACTGGTACCTCATCTTGGAAGGTTTAAAGTAGACCTGGCACCTTATTTAGTCATGCCAGCTTTCCAAATCTGAATTATTTTCTGTGAACATCTCCTACCGGAATGAAAATATTTGTCCCAGTCTCCTAGGATCATTAGCATTCTTTAAATATTGAAATTGGATTTGTTTTATTTTATTTTATTTCTTTTCAAAAATCTTCCACTTATTCAAATCCCATTCTAATTTCCCCTGTGAGGGAACCAGTGGGGAAGTTTCAAGTCGTGTTCATACCCTCTAGGGAAACTTCCTTTTGAGACATATGTCACTGTGAACAGCTTTGAATTAATTTTTTTTTAAAGAGTACTACGGATTGAAATATATAAATTCAAATGAAAAAGTCGGCACTCTGCATCCTATTTAGGATTTTTGAAGTCTCTATTCTCTGATGTGATAGGCAGTAACTCCTCCTCAAGCCTGGTTAAATGGGCCCATGTCTCTCGCCCACGTCCTGCCTCCGGCCCGGAACGCCCTCCCACTTCATAGCCAACAGATAATTACTCTCCCCACCTTCAGAGCTTTATTGAAGGGACATCTCTTCCAAGAGGCTTTCCCAGACTAAGCCCTCATCTCCTTTTCTCCCACTCCCTTCTGCATTGCCCCAATTTTCTCCCTTTATTCACCCCTCCCTCAGCCCCATGATACAGGTACATATCCATAAAATATTTATTTATATCAATGTCTGTCTTCTCCACTTGACTTAAGCTCACTGTGGGCGGGGAATGCGTCTGTTATATTGTTAAACTCTACTCTCCCAAGTGCTTAGTACACTGTTCTGAACACAGTAAGCACTCAGTATTACGGATTGATTGATGGGCCACAGTGTTGTCATTCAATCAATCATATTTACTGAGTACTTACTGTGTGCGGAGCACTCTACTAAGTGCTAGGGAAAGTACACTATAACATAATTGGTAGCCTCGTTCCCTGCTCACAGTGAGCTTACAGTCCAGAGGGGGATTCAGACAGCAATATAAATGAATAAATTATAGATATATACACAAATGCATTGGAGCTAGAAACAAAATACAAACTAAAAAGTATGTTTGGAGCTACATTAATTACAGGATATTGCCACATGACAAAATCATCACTAGATACACTACTGAATTCCTGCGTGACTCTAAGTTCTAGCCAATACTATGGGTTGGACTGATATCAACGTTCTATTCGCACTCTGACAGAGAAGGTGATGTGTGCCTTTGGAACACTGCTGACTGACTGACTTAATCACACTAAAAACAAGGGAATGCAGAGTAGAAAAGATGTCAGATAACCTGGAGGCTTATTTCAATTCTGTTTATAAGCAAATGAATACATTGGGGAACTGCTTTCTCTCATCACAAAGCACCTGATGTCTGCGGGAATGCAGACAAGATGACTAAAGCTTTGTCTGTATGAAATCGTGGCCTGAGAAATTGGAGCCCTCATTCTCGTTCCCAAAGGCTCTCTTAGGGAGCATCTTCCCCATTTTCCAGTCTCTGACAGCCTCTATCCTTTGTGACAACTGCCCCTCCTCAGACCTAGAGCTTCTCCTCTATCCCAGCTCCGAGGGCTCAATCTTTGGTACTCGAACTGCAGACTGGAGTTCTTAAGAAAAATGTGCATTCAGACAGGCCAATCTTGATTTTTTACTGGCGAAGCAATTTACATCCTTCTCCAGTATCCTATCCAGACATTCCCTGCACATCTGATTTCCCAGCTATCTCGAGAGAGCCTTGAATGGAAACCATGTTTGGAAGATCGTGAAAGACCACATCCATCAGAGTTCTCCACTAATTCAAGATGAGCATGGGGTGACAGTCACTGGTTCAAACTGACACATGCTTTCTATCAAAGAGGGAAATCTTTAATAATGCTCTCAAGTTTTGATAAATTAAACCTGTAAATACAGAAACAATCTTACATTACTTTACCTACTGTAAATTTTGAATTGTCTTCATGGATCAGTGAGCTATTTAATGACCTTTCACCCCCGAGGCCGCACTTCAAATTAAAACTGTGTGAGCTTGGAAAAATAACCAATTTGAAAATATGATCTGAATTTTCATTACAGTTGCAAGAGCTTGGAGATCACCAATGTGTCAGTCTGGAAGCTTGCAGAGAACACACAGAACAGACCCTGTTTAATGGCATAGGTGGTAGATCAGTCAAGATATTCATTGAACACTTACTCTGTGCAGAATACCGTATTCAGAACTTGGGAAAAAACATTACGGTAGAGTTGGTAGACCCGATCCCTGCTCACAAGGAACTTACTGTCTATGGGAGGAACTGGACTAAATATCTGAAGCTGAGTGAAATTAGTCAGAGTTCAAATGATGGAAAAATATGTTCAAGTGACAAGTTGGATAAAAATGAAAAACTTAAAACCTAACGATAATAATAATAATACGGTATATGTTAAGCGCTTACTATGTGCAGAGTATGGTTCTAAGTGTTAGGGTATATACAGGGTCATCAGATTGTCCCATGTGGGGCTCACATTTTTTAATCCCCATTATTACAGAAGAGGTAACTGAGGCACAGAGAAGTTAAGTGACTTGCTCAAGGTCACACAGCAGACAAGCGGCGGAGCCGGGATTAGAACCCACGACCTCTGACTCCCAAGCCCAGGTTCTTTCCACTGAGCCACGCTACTTCACTTGCTGACCACTGGAAAAAAATCTAACTAGTCTTTGTTTTTGTAGCTCATACTAATGATGGTGACACCTTACCCAACCACGCCTAGGGAAATGACTGAAAAGACTGAACTCTGGGTGACATTTTCTTCTTCTCGGCTTGCATTTAAAGATAGAGTTTTTCTGCATTTAGTAGGTTTGGATGTTTCATGATGTCATGGCTATTTTCTGTCTCTTCACTGGTTTTCTATCAGTTTTTGCACCTGTGGTGAAAAAAGAAACCAGGAGCAATGGTTCACCAAGGGAAGAGAGAAAGTGGGCTGTGGAAGAAGTTCTTTGGTTAGGCTATAGGATTTGAGTCTAACAATTTTAGGGTAGAAAAATAGTAGCTTTTACTCCCCCAAATTCCATTCTCCCAAACTTCCACCCCTCTCCCCGGCCAATCAGCCCTTAATGATTTCTAACACATTTCAATTATTTTTTTAAAAGGTAGAGTATCCCCAAGCATTATACTTTATCGTCTGGTGAGAAACTCCCTTCTCGAAGTACAGTCACCCTTTACAACTGCTTTTGAAAAATCTGGCTCGGAAGTCTAGGGGGTCAAGAGTTTCACCTCTATATGCATCTCTCTCTGCTTTTAGGAAAAAAAAAAATTGATCAGGACTGCTTTCAACTTTGGATTCATTACAATGCGGTAAGTGCGGAATCTAGGTAAGTCCGATAGTTGCTATTCCTGATTATCTTCCTTTTCTCCCCACTTTGTATCCCCTAACTGCCATTCCATCATTTCCACACCGCTTAAGTACTCACAACCTCCTGTTGTACTTATTGATATATCGGAGACTCTGCTATCTCCTTATGCAAGTAATTTATTTTAGTGCCTGTCTCCCACTTGTGATTATAAGAACCTTGAGGGTAAGGATCACGCCTAATTCTATTGTACTTCCCGAGCATTCAGTACAGTGCTCTGCACACATTAGTTGCTCAGTAAATAATATCGATTTGATGGATTAGTCCACGGTCCTCCCAGCGCCAACTCAATTCACTTCAAAAATTCACAAGGACGATGGAAACAAGGGAGTTCACCAAAGTGAGTTGACAGAGCAAGGTGAAATACTCTAAAGAGGAAGTCTTGGGATCAAACCAGGATTGAGTCTGAGTCCATAAAAAGAACATCAGTTAATAGTGAACAGCAGGGGATTAAAGACTGAAACAGTTTACTGCAGGCTAGGCTGACCTGATCCCTTAATCCATCTGTCTTTTTATATGAGAATGCTATGCTAATGAGCTGCATCAATTGTTTCCTGATGACATTAATTTTGTGACTTTTTGTTATTCTAAGCTTTGACTTTCACTCTGATAAAAATAAACAATAGGACAATTCCCATTAAGATGGTTCTAATCATGATAAACTCCAACCTGGCAGTAATGTGGTGGGCAAATACACAACCCCGGAGTTACGGAGAAAAGAATTCGGCTTTCTGCATGTTTGCTTCCTTGAGCTGCTAACACGTTCCATTAAAACCCTAGAAATTTCAAAGCATAATTCAAGGAGAACTTTCCGCAAATGCAATTTTCATTGCCCCATTTTCTTCCGAGAAAATCGAGACTTGAATATTAACACAAGGGAAGCAGTGGAACAGATAGTCATGATGGGAAATCTTATTAGTAAACAAGGGCTGCATCTGAAAAAATATTGTCATTAAAAGCTATGTAGTAGTTAATTGAGTTTGATATGAAATTTAGGGCTGGAAAGTTAATGACTAATGCAGCTATTTCACAGAGCTTGGTTACTGCAGTCTCCATAATGATCTCCTTTTGCTTTACAGCAACAGTGAAATTAACCTCTCCTTTGTCCTGCAGGTGTTGTGTTCTGATAATGCATATCCTTTACAAGAATGGGCACATTATTGCTTTGCATACAAATTAAACAGAAAGCTGAATCAATATCAGAAAAATGAAAATTTCAGGGATATCCTTATTCTAAGAATGCACAGCATTCCACCGCTTGAGGAAAGCACCCCAGAAAACAAATTTCTGGGAAACGGCTTTAACAGGAAAAAGAAAAAAAAAAGGAAAAGGTAAGAACCATGTGGATAATAGCTAATCATTTTTTTCTTTTTTCATATTAGTAAGAAAGAAAATAATTAAAGATGGACACAATGTTTTTCCCATTGTAAAAATAGCAAAGCATTGTATTTTAATCTTCTGAAACAAGGCTTCGACCAAACCCTTTTGGAATTCAATGGACCAGAATATGTTACTGCTCACTTGAAGATTCCCTCATTTATTGGTGTCAAGAAAAAAACAAAATGGAAAACGAGGAAGATGTTTGTTCCAAATTAAAAGATGTGTGGCTTCTTATATGGTATGGCTACATACCACATATTTGCCTCAATTTGTATTTGACTATATTGGGCCGGCCATTGTTAAGTCAAAAATACATTCCTTGACCTCAAATATCCAGATTATTGGGGCCAAAGTGAATTTTAAGATCCTAAGTCATCTGGACAATTTGCTCCCGTAGGCATCCGTTAGTGAGTAAACTCTTTGTGGGCCGAGAACGTATCTTGTGCCTCTGTGGTAATTCCCAAGTGATTAGTACAGTACACTGGATTTTATTGGCTTCATTGTGCCTAATCCTCATACCCTATTCAAGTTGTTTTTTGATGAGTGTTAATGAAAGTGTTGGAATAAGCTATTTTCCACTGAGGTTGGGGACCAGAGGAAGAAGGGGTGCAAGGACACCTTTCAAACTCCACTTAAAGTGATAGCAACTAGCTCATGAGAAGGATGTACGTTCAGTGGAATAATGATCAGTGTCGTCCCAGGCTCAACCTCATGGCCTCAGTTGTTTCTCTCTCTTCTAAAAAACCGATGCAACAGCCTCCTCATGACAATGACTTTGTATATTGTAGATGCTCTGTTCCATAAACTGTTTACATCTGCATTCTGTTTATCAGGGATGAATGATTAATATGCTAATGGAAGATATTTGGGATGCGGGATCTGAGAATCAACAAAATCATGCATGTTTTGCCTAGCTACGGATCAGGTCCTGCCTGCCTACTTCTTCAGATGATTTTACTGTTAACTGACAAAGTTGCACTGGGCGCACTCCCAAGATGTTCTCTATTCTCCTAGCAGAAAGCATTACATAGAGGGTGGGTTTGAGGGCCTTGGTTATTAGCCACAGGTTTGTTATTTATTTCAAAAATCCAAAAGCAAAGTGGGATCTGAAGCATAATGATAATCATTAATAATTGATAAGTGCCTGATGCAGAAACAGAATCGGAGATGTCGTAGAAAATAATAAGCAAAAATTAAACCAACTGGGCGCAGTGCCCAGGAAATCAGCAAAGTAAACACAATGGGCAAGGAAAAAAATATGAATATCTGTGAGTAGAGAGGGAAAGAGAGAGGGAGCGGGAAAAGGGGGAGGGAAAGGGGGAGATGCGGGAGGATTAAAGTGAGCATGAGAGAAGAGGAGGGGGGGAGAGGGAGGAGAAGAAGGAGAGAGACAAAAAGGGGGAGAGGAAAAAGGAAACGGAGAGGATGATAAATGAGGGAGAGAAAGGGAGAGACAGAGAGAGACAGCAATGCATGAAAAACGTGAAAATAAAACACTGAGGGAGAAAACAGATTTTCAAATGGCAGGAGAAATAGAATCATTTGGAAGCTGTTCCTACTAAGCATCTTGAGAAACAGTCCTTTAAGAGATGAAAGATAAAAACCCAGTCGAATAGATGTGTCAGGCAAAGCACTGCATTTTAAAATCAACCAATTTGCTAAACAAAACTGTAGATATTTTTAAGACCTTGTTCACTACAATGGTGACAGGTGTAAAACTGTCAGAGGTTAATACCTTCAGAGTCACATTATCTCTACAATGTTTGGCTTAACCTTTGAGGAGCCAAAGCTGTTTCCTTCCATGGTCCCGGAGGCTAATCACTCATAGGAAAGGGTGAAAATTCTACAGATTTCTAGGACCGAGACATTGCTCCTACCTAAGGATCCCATTTCTTTTCTTTCTTTTTATGCTATTTATTAAGCACTTTGTGTCAGCGTGGCTTAGTGGAAAGAGCAGGGGTTGGGAGTCAGAGGTTGTGGGTTCTAATCCTGGCTCCGCCACTCATCTGCTGTGTGACTTTGGGTAAGTCACTAAGCTTCTCTGTGCCTCAGAGACCTCATCTGTAAAATGGGGATTAAGACTGTGAGCTCCACATGGGATAATCTGACTACCTTGTATCTACCCCAGTGCTTAGAACAGTGCTTGGCACATAGTAAGCACTTAGATACCACTATTATTATTATTATTAAGTCAAATGCTGTTCTAAGTGCTGGGGTAGATACAAGTCCCTGTCCCACATGGAACTCACAGTCTAAGTGGCAGGGAGAACAGGAGAAATGAGGCACCGAGAAGTTAAGCAATTTGCCCAAGGTCACACAGCAGAAAAATGGCAGAGCTAACATTAGAACCCAGATCCTTCTGACTTCCAGGACCGTGCTCTATCCACCAGGCTACACTCCTTCTCTTAAAAGACCTCTGTGTCAATTCCATGTCAAACTTGATGGCATCAGTTGGAGCACAGCCAATTACAGGCGAGGAATTAGGCCAGGAGAATGGCCAGGAGAAAAATGGAGTGAAAACCACAGAGCTATAAGAAGGCTCTGTCAAGCTTTTGATAACCAATCTATCAGTGATAATTACTGAGTGCTTATTCTGTGCAGATCACTGTACTGAGTGCTTGTCTCCATCAAGAAAATATACCCAAGCTGTGATCTTCAGAGATTCCTCTCGATCTCTGCTCTTCCTCCCTATGCCTCAAGAGGTTTAATCAAATGTACAATGATCGTGAATGAAAAATAATGAATCCAATGACTTTGAAAACATAAACCTCTATATTCATGCTAATAACAATTATTACTTTATAGGAAAGGTTTTTATTCCCTGTAAGATCATGCTACAGTGGATTTTCTTTCATCCTTCTTTCTGCAACATTTATATCTGACTTAGTCCCTGCCTTTCCAAGTCCAATGTCCTCCAGCAAACGTTGCCAGCAATTCTGAATACTTTCAATTAGTAGTTCTCTACCCTCTGGTCGCTAAGCAACTGACCTGTGGTGAAGAATACATAATGATGTTCTGCATACCCACCTTGGAGTGTCAGAACACGTAGGCTTCAGTAGTAATGCTTCCTCTCATATTGATGGCACTGATTTTCTGGCTGTACATTATATAGCAGGGTTGATTATAGGTTTGATATCATAATGGTCACTGAGAAACTGGGGCAGGAGAAAGGGAGAGGCTGTTTCCCGTTGAATATCACATTCGCCTTTCACCCTGCAGTACCATAATATTTTGCCCAAAGAGGGCCCAACAATCAACTAACGGCTTGTAATTCCACACAAAACAAGATTTCACAGGAAAACACAAGTGAAATGTGAAGAATATAAGTAACTGGGTTGAAGGGGCCATAGCAAACCAATCCGTGGAGGGGAGGAAACCCGGTAATAGTAAGTGGTATTTGTTAAGTGCTTCCTAATGTACCAAGTGATTAGGTAGTTACTAGATAATCACGTCAGACATTGTCCCTCTCCCACAAGACCTCAAAGTCTAACGAGGAGGGGAAACAGGTATTTAATCATCATTTTACAGTTGGAGAACTGAGGTACAGAAAAGTTAAATGACTTACCTAACATCACATAGCAGATAAATAAGACCTAGGTCCTCTGACTCCCAGGCCATTGTTCTTTCCATTAGTCCAGGCTGTTTCTCAAAGGATGCTATCAGTTAATCAAGCAATCAATCATATTTGTTGAATACTTATGGTGTGCAGAGCACCGTACGAAGCACTTGGGAGAGTACAATACAAGAATATAAAAGGCACATTCCCTGCTTTCAACAAAAAGTTACAGTCTAGAGGGGGAGACAGACATTAATATAAATTAATAAATTACGGATATGTACATAAGGGCCGTGGGGCTGAGGGAGGGCTGAATTAAGGGAGAAAATCTGGGCAACACAGAAAGGAGTGAGAGAAAAGGAAACGAAGGCCTAGTCAGGGAAGTCTTCTTGGAGGGGATGTGCCTTCAATAAAATTTTGAAGGCAGGGAAAGCAATCATTTGTCAGATATGAAGACATTCCAAGCTAGAAGCAGAAAGTGGGCAAGAGGTCGGCGGTGTTATAGATGAGATGGAGGTACAGTGAGTAGGTTGGCATAAGAAGAGCAAAGCGTGCAGGCTAGGTTGTAGTAGGAGAGCAGCGAGATGAGGTAGGAGGAGACAAGATGATTGAGTGCTTTAAAGTCTATCGTAAGGCGTTTCTGTTTGATGCCGAGTGAATGGTCAACCACTGGAGGTTCTTGAGGAGTGGGGAAAGATGGACTTGAATATTTTTGTAGAAAACTGATCAGGGTAACAGTGAAGCATGGACCGGAGTGGGGAGAGAAAGGTGGCAGGAAAGTCAGAAGAGGCTGATACAGTAATCAAAGTGGGAAAGATAAGTGCTTGGGATTATCATCGTAGCAGTTTGCATGGAGAGGAAAGGGCAGATTTGAGTGATCTTGTGAAGGCTGAACCAACAGGATTTAGTGATTGATTGAATATGTGGGTTAAATGAGAGGGGTGTCAAGATTACAGGCTTGTGAGACAAGAGGGATGGTGGTGCTCGCTACAGTGATGTGAATCAGGGGGAGGACGGGGTTTGGGAGTTAAGGAGTTCAGTTTTGGACACCTTAAATTTGAGGGGTCGGTCAGACATCCAAGTAGAGATTTATTGCAGGCGGAAACGTGAGGCTGCAGAGAGGAAGACAGATGAGGGTGGAGATGGAGACTTAGCAATCATCTGCATAGAGGTGGTAGTTGAAGCCATGGGTGTAAATAAACTTTCCAAAGGAGTGGAGGTAGATGGAGAATAGAAGGGGACACAGAAGCGAATCTTTAGGGAGTCCCCCACCCCCCGGTTAGGGGGTGGGAGGCAGAGGAGGAGCCCACAAAGGAGACAGAATGAGCGGCCAGAGAGATATGAGGGGAACCAGGAGAGCACAATGTTATTGAAGCCTAGGTTGATTAATGTTTCCAGAAGGGGGTGGTCGACAATGTCGAAGGCAGCTGAGAGGTCGAGGAAGATTTAGAATGGAGTAGAGACCATTGGATTTGGCAAGAAGGAGATCATCTCTGACCTTTGAGAGGGAGGTTTCTGAGGAGTGAAGGGGATGGAAGTCAGACTGGAGGGCACTGAGAAAAGAACTGGAGGAGAAGAACTTAAGACAGTGGGTGTAGACAACTTGCTCAAGAAGTTTGGAGAGGAAAAGTAGGAGGGAGAAGGGGTGATAACTGGAGGGAGCCATGGGATCAAGGGAGGGTTTTTAGAACAGGGGAGACATGAACACGTTTGAAAGCAGTGAGGAAGAAACCACTGGAAAGTGAACAGTTGAGATGATGGTGAAAGAGGGGAGAAGGGAGGGGGCAGGTGATATGATAAAGGATGAAGTGATGGGGTCAGATGTGCAGGTGGGAGGGGTGGATTTTGAGAGGTCAGGAGATCTCCTCTTGAGATACTTTTGGGAAAGATGGGAGAGTTGAAGAGGGGTCAGGAGGAGGGAGGGACTGGAGAGTTTTTAGTGAGAGCACATTTTATAGTTTCAATTTTCTCAATAAAGTAGGTGTCGAGGTCATTAGGGGCAAGAGAAGGGGGAGAAATGGGGATTGGGGGTTTGAGGAGGGAGTTAAACATCTGAAATAACTAGGGAAAGAGAAGGGCATGGATGTCAATAAGGATGGAAAAATAAACAGTGTCACAGTTGAATGCAACATAAGAGTCCCCAAGGCATGCAAATGAACTTTATTATGTAGCCAGCAGGAAAGGTTTGGTACTTGACCCTTGGATACTTTTCACTCACCTCCTCTCAGCTTTGAGATTAGTTTTCCATTCCACAGTGCATTAATGGAATCACGGTTAATCTGCACATTGCTTCAGATGAATGATCGGCGGAGTCAATATTCCTCTTCCGTCTGTAAATACAAACACTGAAAGTGTGGGTTCCAGTTTCCAATATGGGCATGGGGGACAGTCCAACAGGAGATAAAGATGAATCGAAGGCCATGCCGGAGGAGAGGAGGGGAGAGAGAGTGACAGAGAGACAGAGAGGAGACAGAGATCTAGAAAAAGATGGTGGAAAAAGGGAGGGGAGAGATAGCAAGGGAGAGCAGAGAGACAAAGAGAGATGACAATATGCAGGAGAAAGAGAGAAATATGAAAATCTTCCAATGCTGTTCAGCTAGTAGAACTCTGGAGAAATTCTAATTATGTGTTACCTTATTTATATTTACTGTATATTATTTAGAAGCAATCCAAAAATTCTGTCTCCCTATACAATCACTGCATTTTCTAGTACACTGTGGCCTTCAGGTTGTGATTATTGTTAAAACCCTAAAACCTACTGTTATTATGTGTGAATATACATTACCATATCAATTATCAGTGCTGCTGCACCTAAACATAGGTCCTGGCAGGCTTCAAATCTAAGGATGAAGAGGTGGACATTTTCTCTAAAGGAACACATGATACCTTACAATGTCATCTAAGATTTCCCGATATGCCTGAAATTTAAAATGGGATTCTCATTTTTTTTTAAATCTACCATGTCCTTAATACTTAAAAAGCATTCTCTCTAGGTAGTCAGAACCTAAACGTCTAGTTTTCCCTGTTATACTACACACTGCAAAGGCACCCGTAAGAAAGAGGTTTACTCTCTGCCAGGTATCTTTAATTGCATAGCTTTAGTATGACCCATCTCTTTGGATCCCTTTTTAAGATGTGTTCCTTCACTCTCTCTGAGACAGTGGGAGTATTCCAGTTGTGCAGCCCAGAGCATGGAAAACTGGCAAAGAGACTGAACTTTCAAGAATCAGGATCATCTGCAGCCCAATGTTTGGGAGGTGTCTGCAGGCAGTCCATTTGAGAGGAAAGGGAGACTTGTGCTTTAATAATAAAAGTGGCTGAGATCGGTTTTCTATTCTTTTATTCTTAGTATATGCATACAATTTGTGTCTGACCACCAGACTTCTCAGAGGCTGGGACCTTGTCTTCGACTTCTACCTTAATATTAGTAAATAATTATTACGGTATTTGGTAAGCACTTACTATATGCCAGGCACTGTACTAAGAAACTCAGGTTGGAAACCGTCCTGTCCCACGTGGGGCTCACAGGCTTAATCCCCATTTTACAAATGAGGTAATTTAGGCCCAGAGAAGTGAAGTGACTTGCCCAAGGTCACTCAGCAGACACGTGATGGAGCCAGAATTTGAACCCATCACCTTCTGACTCCCAAGCCTGTTCTCTATCCACTTGGCCATGCTGCTTCTCTAACTAGTGCAGTACTCTGAGCATAGTTCAAGGGACACATCTTTCATTTTCTATTTATACTGCATTTCCCCAAGATCAATCAGTGATGATATTGATGATGCTGATGATGACAATGATGATAAAATAGAATCCGGGCTCCTACTGAGTTCGAATCCCAGCTCTGCCACTTGTCGGTTGTGTGACTGTGGGCAAGTCACTTAACTTCTCTGTGCCTCAGTTCCCTCATCTGTAAAATGGGGATTAAGACTGTGAGCCCCACGTGGGACAACCTGATTCCCCTATGTCTACCCCAGCGCTTAGAACAGTGCTCGGCACACAGTAAGCGCTTAACAAATACCAACATTATTATTATTACTGGCAATTTTGCCTACTAAAATTGGAACCCCTCACCCCCAACTCCCCACAGCCAACACCTGTTTCACATCTGAAAAGAATCATCCTGGCTCATTCTCCAGCCTTTCCTCCACCCTAGCAAGTTTAAATGCAAAAGTGAAAGTACTGGGTCCAGAGAAATGGAAGGATTTAAATAGAGCACTCACCAGATACTTTGCTTGGGAGGTGCCTTGCTGAGGAGCACATGGTTTTTGATGTTTTCAGCTTGATTTAGCGTTGGATAACCCGACGGTTTAGGACTGCATTAGCAACTACCATTCAGCCCATCTCTGTCTGAGTAGCAGCACAGGGTAGCTGTCTACACAATAGGAGGGAGGTAATTAGCAATATCCTTCCAGCAGAATAGTCCCAGGGTGAAAATAGGTGGACATCACCTAGAGTGACTAAGACAGCTCTGAAAAGAATGGAAATGGTGTTGGCTTGAGGGAAAATTATGCTGCTATCCCATAAGGCTGGTGAACAGCTCTCTCTCCAAGGAGAGCCCACCTGTTAAGAAAACTGTAAATCTAAATTCCTGCAGGTGTGTTCAACACAAAACTAGCTACTTCTGATATTTAGATTATAAACTCCAGAAGGGCAGTGTCCAAATCTTCTATCTTGATTGCATACCCCTTCATGCCTAGAGCAGTTCTCTGCAGATAGTGCTTACTAAACAGTGATGATCACAGTGATCATGATGGTGATTTAGCAAAGACTGACTTTCTAGGCAATTTCTACATTATCTCACCAGAAGATATTTCTGTTCCATTTAAATTGTTTGCTGGGTCTTCATGTCCCCTTCTTTCCCCTTTCACTTCAGGATGACTTCCTACCAACAAATCTGAAAATGTCAAGATCCCCGGCAGTGCCAATCTAGGGCCTCTTCTATTGGCAGTACTTCCCAGGAGAAGCACCATGGGATAATACTCACCATCTGTAACTTTTGCCCTTTTGTTAAGGTAGATCCTGTGCGAATGGCTACCAAGACTGACCTCGGTGAAGTAAGATTCCTCTCCTTTCTCTAACGTTCCACTTTCTCACCATCCCTCTCCACTTCTTTCTCCTCCTCTTTTCTACCTACATGATGGGGAAGCAAGTGGGCTATTTTAGTTTGTCTCCTCTTATAGCAAGGTTGTCTGGGTCGATCAGGGTTAACAACGCAGTGGTTGGAGTTTCTCCAGGGGTATTATCAAAGGTTTGATCAGTAAAGAAAGCCTTCTCTGGAGCCACTCTCAGAGACAGTACAGTGGGCTGGATGGATCTCATCCAATATGGGTTTGCTTATGCTTTGATGTCCTCATGCTAACAGAGCCTGCCACGTCCTCTGAAACTTGAGAGCACTTTTGGACAAGAACCACTCTCCAGAGCTTCTCACAATAAGACTCCACGATCAACTTTTGTCTTTCTGCCCTATCTACTCGTAGCCGGTTGTCTCTCAGTGCCTGAGATGCCCATCTGTTTCTCCAAACTGCTAATTCCATCTCTCTTATTGACTCTTCTGGAAGGCTTCTCATAGTAAGCACATGGCTCCCCTATGAAAGGTAGCACTGAGCAGTCATCTAATTAATTCAAAAGAGTTTGTCAATCTGGATAATTCAACCCTCCTCCCACCAAAAATAAAAAAAAATCACATTTTTTCCCCCTCAGAGTATTGCTTATTTAACCTGGATAATATCCCCATTTGCCTGTGCAAAAGTAGCCTACAGATTCTCTTATCAAAGTACTATTCTAGGCACCTACTGTGTGCAGAGTACTCTACTAGACAATTGGAAGAGTATTGCCAGTCCTGCCATAATTTGCGCTGTCATCGTATGGTTTAGATAGGACATTATTAAAGAATTGGGACCGTTCTTCCCACAGTTCGAATTTGCCTGGGTGCAAGGTGATGTTGAAGAAATGGGTTTGTATATGTACATATCGTTCAAAACACGTGTACTACCATATGAATTTTCGCAAAATGAAAGATTCAAAATGAACACCGCCCCCCCACACCTACATTACAGAAAAGCTTATTGTTCAATAAAATAAAAACTCAGATCCTGCCCTCAAGGAGCTTACATACACTGGGGGGAGAAAGGCAGACAAATTATTTATAATATAGTGTGAACTGTGGGTGAGTCGCAGAGTTAAATGATTGTATTGTATCTAAGTGTTTAGGTCAGTGTTTGTAAAAATAATTATTATTCAGTCGGTGGTACCAGAGTGTGAAAAGATGGGTAACTGAGTGAACGCAGTAAATCAGAAGGAGACTGCCCTCGGATAGCCAGGATTGAGCAAGGAATCCGAGCATCTGGGATTTGGGGAAGGCTCCATTGTCTCTGGTCTTGGAAGCAAGAAAGAAACATTGGATTTCGGTGAGAATGCAAGTCTGCCTTCTTCAGTTCCTTCGGTGTTCAGACCGGAACGACATGAGCCTGCCACAAAAACGAGCCTGGAAAACGTTCACCACTTGTACCAATTGTCGTCCCAAAAGATTGCCATTCCAGACCAAATTGTTTCAGCCTTCCTCTGTCTCTGACCGAGGAAACATCTTGACATGACACTGTCTGCCCCCCGTCCAACCCTTCAATCTCCCTCCTTTGCAAAGATCTCTAGGACGCATTGCTGCTTCCACCAGCATCGTCTGGCATCAGAGAGGGCATTAATTGGATTATTTTAAAAGTTTTCAGGGAGCAATTAGGGTTTCTCACTACAAATTTTGCAGCTGGAGCATCGGTAGCTGCCAGGGATAATGGAGGATGTTTAAAACCCAACAGCAACACTTTCGTTTTGCTTATTTAACGACATGCCCGTGTTTCTCTGGCTTCCTCTTTATTTTAGGTACATAAGAAATGTTCAGTCACCATCATTACCATTATTATTCTTTCTCGGAGCCAGTAACCCAGTTTAACACAGCTCTGCTTTCAGAGTCGGTTCGGTTCTTCTTGTCCTGGGATGAAGCCATCATTGATCACCAGGAATTTCTCATTCACTCCATCTCTCATACTGATGCCATGCCATCTTCATAATAATGGCATAGCCAAGTGGAAAGGACACGGACCTGGAAGTCAATTGAGCTGGTTTCCAATCCCAGTTCTGTCATTTTCCTGCTGGGTGAGCTTGGACAAATCTCTTAACTTGTCTGTACCTCAGTTTCTTCATCTGTACAATAGGGCTTAAATAGGGCTACAATAAGCCTTGGGCAGTGAGCCCCATGTGGGGCTCTACCCCAGCACTTAGTATTGTTCTTGACCCATAGTAAGTGCTTAATCAATGCAAATATTATTATTACACCTGGGAAATTTCCCACAATAGAACCGTATGTTTGTAGCAATTTCCTGACTCTGGCCTGAATATACAGTCAATAAACAATCACTGGGTTCAGATCCTATGTCTGTACTCCTGTTTTTGTGGTAACTATACAATGGCCCTGGAGTTGTCCAAGAAATACCCCAGCAGGAACAGGGGGCAACTCTGACGGCCATGATCTGTGGCAAATGATCGATGGCATCACTGAGGGCGATGGCAGTAAAATGCTACTTTGGCCCAGGAGCAGAGAGGTGAGTTATTTGGACCGATGGGAGTAGTCAAAGGAAAAGTTGCTTTCAGAACAAATAGGACTTTCTGCCTTGATATTTGACCAATGTCAAATTCCAAAACAAATCATCTTCTTGGCTCTCAGAAGAAGCCTTCAGAAGAGACAGAGGATTCAAGAAAGGTAGCAACGAAGGAAGTTATAATTCCGGGAAAGGCTTTGATAAGTAACTGAAGCCCGATACGCACGTCAGAAAAGAACATTATAGGAAACAGCCTTTCGGGGTCATTTCCAGGGTCCCTGGTTCTTGTTTCTTTAATGCTAACGCCTGAAAATACAACTGTTGTTGCTTCAGGTAAGGGGCCATTTCTACTACTGAGAAACAGTATTGTCTAGTGGATAGAGCACGAGCCTGGGAGTCAGAAGGACGTGGGTTCTAACCTCGGCTCCACCACTTGTCTGCTGTGTAGCCTTAGGTAAGTCATTAAACTTTTCTGTGCCTCCATTACCTCATCTGTAAAATGGGGATTAAGACTGTGAGCCCCGGGAAGGACGGGGACCGTGTCCAACCTAACTTGTACCTATCCCAGCGCTTAGAACAGTACTTGGCACATAGAAAGCCTTTAACGAGTACCACAGTTATCATCATTCAATTCTGCAGAGTCAAATCAGGGTCAGAACTGATTTTATCACTCTTAATGGTCACACCTTCCGTTACTTATAATGTCGACTGCATCATCTTTTCACTCTTACTCAATATATGATCATTAATCATTATGGTGTTAAGCACTATTCTTGCCCCACAAGGGGCTCACACTCTTAATTCCCATTTTACAGATGAGGGAACTGAGGCCTAGAGAAGTTAAGTGATTTGCCCAAGGTCACACATCAGGCAACAACCCCTCTCCTGATTTCTGCCTGCCAAGCTGGCCTCTCTGTTGCAGTGGTCTCCTAACAGAAATCGGGAACTGTCTTGACCGATTTAGGCCGCGTGGTCAGCCTATATCTGATTTTCATAATCGTACTAGAGGTTCCCTTCAATTTGAATAATGCGGTCATTTTACTTCTCCCCAGTTTACATCTTCCCTGCTATCACCTCAGCACTTGCCCATCACCTTAGCTCTCATGCACTCATTACATTTTTGTACGGATCTTTTTATGTACACTACTATGTGACCATGTCTTCTTCCTATGTGTCTACGATTATATGTGCTTCCCAACTAGATTTTAAGCTCCTTGTGTGCAGGGATCATGTCTTCTTCTATTGCACTCCTAGTGTCATGTCCCCAAACTCTCAGAACGGTGTCCGACAGGACAGCTGGCAGCAATGAGAGCCAAAGGGCAGTCATACCTTCATGCTGCTATTACAAAAAGAACATGATCATAACCGCTGGAAAGAGTTGGAAAGAGTACGGACCAATCTTTAAGCAATACTTAAGAATGCAAGTAGGAGCTACCCAAGCAATAGACATTTGAGCTCCGTTAATTCTCTCCCCTGCCCCCGCTGCCTCGAAAAACCCTGCAGTGATTTGTCTCTCTCTGTAATTCAGGATTTTCGCAGGCCCCAGCAAGCATTAGCGGAAGCAGACATTAGGAATATTTACTTACATTACCATGAAGCCAGGGCCATACAGAGAAAATCCCTGTACTGGGAAAGATGGGAGGTTTGGCTTTGGCTTTTTTTTTTCCTACTTGCCTCTATTATGCCTGTCCTTTCTCCTGTAAGAGGATGAGAGAGACTTTAGAATACTGATACGGTGATATTCAAGACAGGCCTCCAGTGCCGTATTTACTGAATGATGAATATCTACTCCGCGCCCCTTGGCGAGACCCAGGTATTCGGGTGGGTACGGGATAAGCTCAAGGCAGCCAGGGACGGTAGGCCCGGTGTTTTACTACCCACCCTTTCGCGGCGGGAGGAATCAATCTCGAATGTCTGAAAGGCCGTAAATTTCTGTTGAGAAAGGAAACCCACAGGTGGGGTTTTCTTGGCGCATTCTCTGGTGTGTGTGCCGTGATATATCCCATTATGGATTACCTAGGCTGAATGCAGAACTGTTTTATATGCAGATTTAAGGTAATGAGCATTCAAGTTTAAAAAATGGCTCTGGTATCCTGTAGCTTCTCAATAATAATATACTCTTACATTCCAACAGAGAAGGATGGATTATGGGTTTTTCAATTTGCATCAGGCATATTAATTGCAAAGTAGGGCTGCTACATAAAATATCAATGTACTGGAACAAACTCTTAATGTACCAGGATATGAACAGTCACATTCATTTCTGGAAATTTAAAAGAAACCATCCCTTTTGCCTCTCTACCTCTGAATATGGTACAGTTTCTTAGTCAGTTAATGAGAACTACGTAACCACTGTTTTCCAAAAACCTTAATTAGCTTAAGTGTTAATAGGGTTTTTCTAGTCATTGTGCAGGCAAACTACACAACAAGCCATTAGGGAAAGAGAATAATTCACAGGGCCTGGAAAAAAAACAAAAAACTTTTTTTGGAGTTGCTTTTAGGAAACATGATATGGAAGATCAACTTTATGTCCTCGTAGGAGGCAGAGAAACGCCACGCTGAACTTTTATTTGTATTATATTTCTCAAACTGCGAAGAGAAATTCCTAAACTAGTAAAAGTGTAATTGGAAGTGTTGTAAGTGATTTTCAACTGGGGATTTGCACTGCAGGTTTAATTGTATAGATCTGTAATTTATAGTACTTTATTTCTTGGGAGCTACTTAAATTATGTATTCTCTCCTAGACGTCAGGCTTGTGAAGTGCCTTATTAAATGGAAAGATGGTAAGGAACAAGTTATTGTTTTTAATTGTGAACGTTCTGATGACTGGCATTAATAATGGATACTTTCGTCAGAAAGGGATAAAGATTAGGGAATAGAAATCTTCAGCAATAAATAGCTTTAATCTAGGTTTAGTTGAAAAAAACAACACAACAGCAATTTAGGAGACAGCTTCATATGTAAAAAACTCAAGTTGGGCCAGGAAATACAACCTATCAGAGAGGTAATTGTAAATGTTTATTTTAAATAGACTCTATTTGATTTTTAGTACTGGTCTATTGTTTGCGAGCTTCCTTTTTTAACCCCACATGGTTTTCTGCTTCGTATTAGGATTGCTAGTTTTTCTCTGTCTTATGAGCCATGGCAGAGGATGGGATCCTCCTTTCAAAGCCCAACAGAAAGAAAAAATATTTAAGTGTGCATGCCACAGCTGCAGGCACTGAATTATCACACCAGGGAAGAGAAGAAATACCACCCACATAATCCAACCAGACCCGATTCATTTTGTGTCTGGTGCAATAGCAGCCGTCTTACAGAACCAAAATGAGTTTCCTTTTCAATCTACAGGAGGGGGAAAAAAAACCCCAAAATGTGAGAAGGCCGTGCTTTCTGGTGCAAAACAAACATTTTTTAAAAACTTTACTCTTTTAATTCCTCATTTTTCTAACTACATTTTTGACCTTCCACAATCATATAAGCCTTTGGGGGCGATGGGTCAGAAATGAGGGCTCTAGAGGTCCCTCAAGCATTCACAGCCCAAGTGAACCTGCAACGAAGGGAACACTGCATTTTTTAGCAATTCCTACAGAAAATCCTTGTGCACTCTCACTCACTGTACCACATTTGACAGAACAAATATGCACGGATACGATTTCATTTATGAGAACATTGTAAATCACTGGAGCCATAAACTGTGTTCTCTGCATCTGTAGGATACTAAAATTTTGAGAAAGGCTGAAAGCATGGTTTTCTAGTTTGTATTACATTTTCCAGGAGGATCTTAAACCCAGAGAATTAAATTTTAGTTTCTCTAAAGCAGAACGGAAGAAAGCCAAATGGAGTTTTGCGATTGTTTCATTTGCTGGCAATTATTTCAAGTGAACACCTTTTATTTCCAGATGCTTTTCCCTCGCATGAAGTGAGGCAATATGCCACACTGTCCGTGTTCTTTTTTATAATGAGAACTTTGATCGGAAGCAGTTTCAAGTGCCACCTTGAAACTGCGCTTCTTCAGGTTTTCTTTCGTGGTGTAAACATCGCGGCCAAAACACGCGGAGCCTTTAGTGCCTGGGTCAAGAGAAGCTGCCATTTCTGTTTTTGTAGAGCTTAATCATGAAACCATTTGCTCTATATGGGCTACTCGGGGTGGTTATCAGCTCGGACCCTGTCTCTCTCTCCCCACTGATCTCTCTCCAGTTCCCCTACCAAATGCAACCACAGGAAACTTCAGCTCGGTGTCAAAGTGCCTACAGATACAAATAGGTGGAATTGCATTTGGATGCCTGCTCCATCCACCTTCACCTCCACCTGACCACCCAAACGGAGACGCCGGTCTCATTTCTATGTAAAACGGGCTGGGGAGCTAGGTTTTAATCTCTAAAATCCCTGTCAGTGAATGACACTGATGAACGCAGCCTAAGAGGAAGCCTAAACAGAAAAGAAGCCCATGGGCGGGGGGAAAATAACTGTTCTGAGAGCTTTTGCATGGTTCCCGTTGCTAGGGAAACCACTTCTTTGTCTGTACGTGTTTGGAATGACTGCCTCATTAGAACTCCGGCTCTCAGACAGTCAGTTGGAGGGGCGGTGTGCTGTAAAATAAAAGGGGACACATCCGGAGAGTGGCTTAACCCCAAATTAAGAAAAATAATGCATTAAAAAGACCAATCAAAAAGATAAAAATGTAGACTTCTGTTAGGCAGCCGTGGTATAAGAGAGATCGTTGATATTTATTCTGGCCTATTCTACTTCTTCGTTTCATGTATTCTTTAAGGTTTTCAGTTGAATCAGTACACGGTCCCCTCCCACCCCCCCACCCCATATTCCCCACCTCCCTTTTCTGCTTCTTTTTTTAAGGAAGTAAGCAGAGAGGAAATGATATGTGAGAGACAACAAAGAGTATACATGAGACCATTTGGAATTCTCCAAACGGAGAAAAACGCTTTCTTGCCGCAATCATCTTTTTCTTTATGCATAACAGCCGTTGGCTTTGCTGCCCCAGAATCAGAGCAGCTTTAATTTTCTCACTCGAGCCAAGAGAGGTAGTGAATATCTATGGGGGGAAAATTGTTGTTCTGACTGAACAAAAACAAGGAACAGTTAACAATATAGAAATCATCCTCAATGACTAAGAAAAGCAATTCACCACAGTCCACCAACTATAAACTCAGAGATAAAAAGAGTTGGTGTGAAAATACTAGAATTTCTAGAAAGTTCTGAGCAGCTTCAAACGATTACTTATGTTGTTCCTCAACTAGGAGTCAGATTTCCCCTAGGAATTCAATCTAGTCAATATTTTCATCTTTAAAAGATGAGAAAAGGGACCACCACAACAAAAATAAAATCCTCCTTGTCCACACCTGGGAACCTTCTGCTCATTCCCTGTGGGTTTGCCCCAATCCCCATGGCAGACATGTGTTTTCCAGTAACGCCACCTCGAGAAACAGAGACACCTCCTACGGAATCCTGGGGATGATTCATCTCAAAGACTCCTTCTGGGGAGCACGACTGTACTCATTTGATATTCACAAAGATGACTGAAGAGAGCGGGTACTTCTTGACTTCTCTGATCTCTGTCTAAGATTTTGTGCTTGTCTATATTTTTTAACTTTTTCTTTGAAAACAGTCTATTTAACTGTTTTGTTCAAGAAAGTACTGTGTCTCACCACCTACTCTGAACTGTAGCCCTAACCCTAACTCTAACTTTAGTTTTGGCTCTACCTTCAGCCCATGATCCGAACCTTACTCACCCGTCCATTGTAGCGGAGTAGCCTATGGTTGACTTTGAGTCCTCGAATGGCTGATAATTCAGTGATACCGATAAGTTATTTATTGCAATCAATTTTTCCCTCGCTCGTCATAAGACCCAAGGCAAACATAGCCAGCACTTTTCATCCATTACTTAATTTACTTTCCAGAGGCTCGAGAGAAAAAAAGGGGTCCTTGCTATTTTCAGATTGTACCTGGAGAAACAGATCTTCCGAAAGAGGAAATCCAGCTCTGTGACGTTGCCTTATTGTTTCCTAACTAAGTCTAAAAGAGAAAATTCATTGACTCTTCAGCCTCAGCCAGAAAATGGTCAATCACTCTTTCACTGGATTTCGATCCCATTGAATAGCGATTCCAAAAAAAGAGAGAGGGGTTCTCAGTGATTCAGTGTATTTGTTGCAATTCCAAATTCACTGTTTCAAAGGAGAGGAGGCTCTGGGAGAGTTATTAGAATTTTCCTAGAGGGAATTGGGGAGAAGGCCATGATAGATGAGGTGCCTACAGTCAGTTAAATTGCATTTGGGGGTTCAGTGTAGCAAGAACTTTAGACTGACCAATGCCTTGAGTCGCAAAACATATTCTGGTCTTCCTATCGGTGAAACACACATATGATCATTTCTGATTAAGCCCACTGCATCCACTAGAGGAGAGCAATCAGTATTCTGCCTCAGTCCCTATACATGATAAAATAGTTTAGTGGGGTCTGGCTCTGATCTCTGGAAATCTTTAATATTGGGAATATGGAGTCTAAATCATAATCTCCTGTGTGGTTTGACACATCCAGACCCATATCATTTTTACAAGACAAAGGATTAGATTTCTCCTTTATAGACAGAAGAAAGGCATTGAGAGGAGATTGCAGAGCCCCTTGAACTCATCAAGAAGAACAGGTTATGACAAAATTTGCTGGTTTGGATTAAGATGAATGAATTTTGGGGGAGGGTGAATACACCACGTTCCTAAGGAAAAAAATCGTATTTATATTGTTGGAGTTCATTTTTCACCTTATCCTAAAGATTCCCTCCAAACATTTAGGTCTTTCTCAGTCTTTTCATTTCTCTCTTCATTTTGCATCTTTATCTTTGTTTAATGATATGGTCAGTTCCCAAGTGATTAGTTTTATTCAATAATAGTATTTATTGAGCACTTACTATGTGCAGAGCACTGTACTAAGCGCCTTGGAACATACAATTCAGCAACAGATAGAGACCGCCCTGCTCAATGACGAGCTCACAGTCTAAATGGGGGAGACGGACAACAAAGCGAAACAGAACAAAACAAAAACAAGACAACATCATCAAGATAAATAGAATCAAGAGGATGTACACCTCATTAACAAAATAAATAGGGTAATAAAAGATATATACAAATAATATACTAATGAGCACAGTGCTTCGGGGTGGGGGGGAGAGCAGAGGGAGAGGTGGTGGGGAAGGAAGGGGGAGCAGAGGGAAAGGGGTCCTCTCAGTCTCATTTTCATGAGAAAGCACAATTCATTAAAAATAGAATTCTTCCTGGATCCAATTTTTGAATGTTCACAAAGTGAAATTTGGGCTCACCTTTGGTCACAAGGTGATTCTAGGTAGAGACAGTGCGGTGGAATGGAAAGAGCACAGATCTGGGCATTGAAGGACCCAGGTTCTGACGGGAATAAGATGGCCTGACTTTTTCTATCCCGCAGGGATGTTGCGAATATAACTTAGACTGTGATCCTCACGTGGAGGAGGAACAGTGTCCAACCTAATCACCTTGTATTTACCTCAGAGCTTAGTATAGTGCTTGGAGCATAGTAAGTAAATACCATACTTATAATTATTGTTAGAATTTTGAAAATGGCATGTGGTGTGAAATCACTGTGAGAATAAAAGCCCTAGTAAAATCAAGACATCTTTTGGGGATAGTTCAGGGCCTGCCATCTCTCCTCTCTTTCCCCCCATACAGCAGAAATACATTTAAAATGCTTTTTTTTTCCAGAAAAATATAAACTTGATAGAGGACAGGCCTGGATGTCAGAGGACCTGGGTTTTAATCACAGCTCTGTCACCTGCCTGCTCTGTAGCTTTGGGCAAGTTACTTGACTTCTCTGTGCCTGAATTACCTTAACTGGAACATGGGGATTAAGTCTGTGAGCCCTATGTGGCACACAGACTGTGTCCAACCTGATTGGCTTGTATCTACCCCAGAGTTTGCCCGGTACATGGTAAGTGCTTAACAAATGCCATTAAAAAAAAAAAGGGATAACCTCTCCATTGTTTTCCTTCTTGCCCTAAAATTCCTAAATGTGAAGTTTACTGCACTTCCCATGGTGATGAGGCACTGGTGCTGCTGTTCTCTGAATGTCTTGAAGTTGTTCTCTCTATGACTGTCGGTTGAACCCTTCCTCCCAACTGCCAACCTTCCAATGCGAGTCACTAGCTGAGTAAGTGTGAATGGCACAGTGAAAACCATCACCACTACAGCAGTAGCAACAGTACTAATAGTATTTATTAAATGCTTACTGTGGGTAGAACACCGTACTGTAAAAAAAAGCAAAAACAACTCAAACACATGCCCTGCTGGTGGTAGGTCATACCTGTCCCTTCATTCATTCGATCATACTTATTGAGCACTTACTGTGTGCAGAGCACTGTACGAAGCACTTCTGAGAGTACGATATAACACTGAACAGACACATTCCCTGCCCACGACGAGCCTCTAGTGTCTGAGCGCAAATGGCACGATGTTTCCAATTTGTTTTCTTCTGCAGAATGTACAGCTATGTAAGAGATTCTCTCTCCACGACTTTCTTATTCATGGGCCAAGTTTCATAAGGTCCTTCTGGGAAGGGAATGTGTCACTTCTTTGTGCTCCTCAAGGTTCAGTGTACCACACCAAACAGGAGCTCAAGAAATGCGGTTGCTGTTATTTCCATCGGCAGTGGCGTCTGCTCTTCTACTCTGGTATGCTTATACTACTTCTGCTTGATTATCGTCTGCATTATACAGCCCTGGCCCTTCTGCATTCGACGTAAAGATTCACTGACCATAATACTGCTTTCTGTGAGTACTACATGGAGGCACTCCGATAAGGACTCTGCTCTCTTTCTGTAAAAACTCTAAAGACCATTTGGGGACCTTCAATCTTTTTCATAGCAGGCAAGTAAAATATTCTTGAAGGGTGGCTGTAATGACTGGGGCTGGTGATCCCTCTGTCTCTGTGATCTGGACTCCATGACATTTGTCTTTAAAGTAATCTGGTTGCAGCTGCTGGCGTTTCTGAGCAGTCAGCAGGTCTTCCACATCGCTACATGATAATAAATGTAGTATTCATTTAGCTCTTATTATATGCTAAGCGCTTCTCTACCGTGAGACCTTAGGCAAGTCATTCTGCCTCATTTACCTCTTCTATAAAGTGGGGATCAAGTGGGACATGGACTCTATTAAACCTGATTACCTTGAACACCCCAATGCTTAGAACAGTGCCTGCCACAGAGTAAGCATTTAACAAATATGATTTAAAAAAAGCACCGTACTAACTGAGAGGGTTGGTGCAAGATAATAGAGTTGGACATGATCCCTGTCCTAAATGGGACTCATGGACTAAATAGGAGAGAGAAAAGGTATTGAAGCGCATTTTATAGGTGAGAAAATCGAGGCACAGAGACTTTAAGTGACTTTCCCGGTCACGCGGCAAGCAAGCTGGGGAGCCGGAATTAGAACCCAAGTCCTCTGACTTCCGGGCTCGTGCTCTTTCCACTCGGCCACGCTGCTTCACGCTGTGCTTTCTGTACCCTTTTACAATTTCTTTCACTCACCTTCCTTCAGTTGCCCCCATCAGCTTATCTGGCAGCAGATGCCCATGGATCCCATTAGCATCATTCTAACATACCCAAATCTGAATTTCTAACAGGCCCTTGAGAGTTCAGATGAATTATACCTATAGCAGATGTTTCTTTGAAGCCTGTACAGAGGCAGGCATTATTATGTCCAAAAGGGCATGGCAGAGGAAAAGGAAAGCACTAAAAATGTATTTCTAAAATGGATTCTGGTTCTGTGACAGATGTCCTAATGATTCCCATAATCCTCCAGGTCATTTCTTTTTTTTGGGGTGGGGGAGAGGGAGAGTGGGTGGGAGAGGGAAGGGAGAGAGAAATATTAGCTAGGGGATGGCCAATCAAGTTGGAAGGAATGCCTACAGTGGAACTTGGAAGTCAGACAGTCACCTTAAGAAAAGGTTGGGAAGGGACGAAAAGGCACATTTCCCTGGGAGACCATGTGAGGTGTGGATTAGGTGTGGGAAACAGCGTGGCCTAATGAATAACACATGGGTCTGAAGAACTAGGTTCTAATCTTGGCTCTGCCACTTGCCTGCTGTGTGTCCTTGAGCAAGTCACTTAACTTCTCTGGGCCTCAGTTTCCTCACCTGCAAAATGGGTGTATTCAATACTTGTTCTCCCTCCTACTTAGACTGTGAGCTCCACGTGGGACAGGTACTGTATCTACCCTGATTACTTGTATCTATCCCAGCACTTAGAAGAGTACTAGACACATAGTAAGCACTTTACAAATACCATAAAAAATAGAGGTCAGTGAAGAGACCTGGGATTGGCCGATAACCAGGTCAGTGCTGGATCCAATCTAAAGCATTCTTTGTATTCATGCTTTTTGATTGAAGCCTTTAATTTGTGTTCTTTAATCTGTGGTAATTTATGTGGTACGTTATAATAACAAAAACAGAGCAACATCAGTGAAAAATGGTATTTGTGAAGTGCTTACTATTTGCAAAGCGTACAAAGCACTGTACTAAGTACTGGGGTAGATACAAGAAAATCACTTTGGATATAATCCCTGTCCACTTGAGGCTCACAGTCTTAATCCCCAATTTACAGATTAGGTAACTGAGGCACAGAGAAGTGGAATGACTTGCCCAGTGTCAGATAAGGAGTGGAGGTGGGATTAGAACCCAGGTCCTTTGGCCATTCTGCTTCCCAAGAAGAATGCGATGTATCTCTGGACAAATATTAGAATTCACTTTGGATCAGAAATGAAATTTCAGGTCTTCCCTCTCCTGTTATTCTGAACTGAGAGCAGGGATTGTGGAGGTCTCAAATATCTTTCCCATACTCTAAGGATGGAGCTGCTGGTAGTTGTAAGGACACTTGGGTCCCCTTTCTTGTACAGGAATCTCCAAACTCCTGCATTGCTACTCCTAGGTTAGAAATGAGCCCCAGGTGCTCGGAGGAAGGGAGGCTAAATAACACAGAAAGTGTACAGGCCTAGGACTCAGAAGATCTGGGTTCTACTCCCAGCTCTACCCCTAGTCTGCTGTGTGATCTTGGGAAAGTGATTTAACTTCTACATGCCTCAGTTTTCTCCTTCCCATTTAGACAGTGAGCCCCATGGGGGGACAGGGCTTCTGGACAATCTGCTTTTTCCCCATTCTAAATTGTTTGCTGAAAAGGGAAACTATTCTGTCATGGGAACCTCTTCAAATCCCTTTGTGGAGTGAAAAAACAAAAGCCAGGTGTTACATTCTCCCCTAGTGCTGGGTAGGGAGCTGTGCACATAATAGGTATTCAATAAATACCATTGAAAGAAATGGAAAAAAAAAAGGTATGAATTCAGGGATCTCAAATAGAATTGGTCTGGATACCAAGGAATTTGTTATATTTGACTGATAGACAATTAATAATAATAATGTTCGTATTTGTTAAGCGCTTACTATGTGCCGAGCACTGTTCTAAGCGCTGGGGTGGACACAAGGGAATCAGGTTGTCCCACGTGGGGCTCACAGTCTTAATCCCCATTTTACAGATGAGGTAACTGAGGCACCGAGAAGTTAAGTGACTTGCCCAAAGTCACACAGCTGACAAATGGCCAAGCCGGGATGTGAACTCATGACCTCTGACTCCAAAGCCCATGCTCTTTCCACTGAGCCACGGTATATATATATATATATATATAATAAAGGTTATTTCTAGGGAAAATAAGAGCTGTAGAGGGGAAATGCTAGGGAAGTTGGACGATCCCTAAGGACAGAGAGTCAAGCGCTTAGTACTGTGGCCTGCACACAATAAGCACTCAATACATACAACTGAAATGGATTACATGGTCCTCTTTACAGCCCATTACTACTCAATGAATCAATTAATGGCATTTATTGAGTGCTTACTGTGTGCAGAGGACTACTAAGCACTTGGGAAAGTACAATACAACAGAGTTGGTAGACATAATCCCTTCCCACAAGGAGCTTACAGCAGGAATACCACTGGTGGAGAAAGAACACTGAGCTGGATGAACAATTTGTATGGCAGCTGTGTGACTGTGGGCAAGTCACTTAACTTCTCTGTGCCTCAGTTCCCTCATCTGTAAAATGAGGATTAAGACTGTGAGCCCCACGTGGGACAACCTGATTCCCCTGTGTTTACCCCAGCGCTTAGAACAGTGCTCTGCACATAGTAAGCGCTTAACAAATACCAACATTATTATTATTATTATTATCAATGACATTTATCCAGTTAACCTGCTTAACTGTTTAGATCGAAACCGATTTAGACTGAAAATATTGTCTAGCCTGGAAACCTAGGAGAATGGAATTCATCTCCTAGTTTTCCCCTTCCCTTCCGCTCCCTGACTAATAGAGGTAATAGAGGTAATAGAGGTAAGGGAACTTCTGACCCTTTGTTTAATTATCAGATACATATGAGAGAACATTAGCCAAAAAAAACCCAACCCCAAAAGCCTCCCTGTAATGTTTTTGATGGTGTGACTTCAAAAACCATCTCAGCTCTGTTATTGATTAGAGTACAGTATTTTAGGCTGGGCAACTCACAACAAAGATACACTGAACAATGGGTGCCAAAAAAAGTTGCACCACAAAGGAGCACTTGTTATTGCTGACAAAGTAATTGCCTCTCCCAGTTGACCTTCAATTCAGGAGGGAAGTTTAGCTTTGTGAGAGAAAGCTTTCGGGTTGAAACTTTCATGCTGGAAAACTGTTTGCTCATGTAATCCACTGAAGCATGGGCATAGTATTACATCTGTTCTGTAGGGGGAAAAAAAGTGATTTCAAAGCCAAAGGACAAATTCATATTGTAAGATTCTCCCATGGAAGTGAATACGTAGCAGTAATAATAATAATGATGGTATTTATTAAACACTTACTATGTGCCAAGCACTGTTCTAAGCACTTATTTATTTAGCACTTACTGTATGCCCAAATACTCTGGTAGATACACGACTGCAGGGGCACAGTCTGGGAGTCAGAAGGACATGGGTTCTAATCCTGGCTCTGCCTCTTGTCTGCTCTGCAGCCTAGGGTAAGTCACTTTTCTCTGTGCCTCAGTTACCTTATCTGTAAAATGTGGATTAAGACTGTGAGCCTGATATGGGACAGGGACTGTGTCCAACTTGATTTGCTTGTTTCCTCCCACCCCTGCAGCACTGAGAACAGGGTCTGGCGTGTAGTAAGCGCTTAACCAATACCACAGTTATCATGATTATTAAAGTGCAAGTGGCATTAGGCAAGCTGGTGGCATTATAATCTACTAGTTTGTGTGGGTTCTCAATCCTGAAATCTCCGGATTGAGGGGCATCCAGCATTTTCAAAGGGGGGGCTCCATCACCATCGAGAAAAAAAGTATAACTCTACCTTAAAATCCCAACCAACTTTAACTCGGTATCCCTTTGGACACCACACCCTAAGAAAATATAAAATAGGAGGAGTAATAATAGTAGTTATGGTTTGTATTGAGCATCTGGCAAAGTACGACACAAATATAAGGCGCTTTCACTGCCCACAAAGAGTAGACCACTCTAACAAGAATTTAAAACCACTGTTTATATCTACTTTCTTATTTCCTTTAAATTCACTGATTCCCTTTAGACTTTGGAAATATTAAAGTCTATTTTCATAACAAGTTCTATACTATTTACTTTGCACTACCTTATGACAAAAATTGGCAAGAATCATCATCTCGGCAGGTAAAACTCTGGTTATGCTCTTCCTATTTTCAGGGACCACAGTGCCAAAACCATAAGGCTCTTAAAAAGTCAGGCAAACATTAGTGACAGCATTTAACAGTATTTTGAAATATACCCAAGTTAAGGACATTACCCCCGACTTTGAGACTAATATCCCAATGGGGGAATCCGTAGACATACAGTGATGGTTTTACCATGGTAAAGAGTGTGAGAACAGACCAAAATAATTGACTTGACTAAAAAATAAAGAGATAGATAATAATGTGAGTGTTGAGGTAGGTTGTGAAATGGTATGATTGGGAAAGTGAGAGAGTTTATCAAAAAATGCTTCCTATACGAAGTGACTGCTTAGGAGGAGTTTGGAAGAGGGGGCGACGGAAGTGGAAGAGGAGGGGGTCACAGGTTGGCAACCATGGGACCAAACTAGAAGAAAAGTTGTGAGCAATGAGAGGCATCATAGGTGAGAGAGTTGAAAGCCAGGGAAATTCAGAATTATACTTGGAAGGACGGCAAGGCAGGAGCTGAGACAAAGAGGGAGATGAGAGCAGATAGGTAAGAACTATTAAATAGCTAAAGATGACGATGTGAGTTTTTTGTTTTATATGAGAAGAAGTAAATAGTTATTGAGAATATTTTATTAGGGTAATGACTTGTTCCAAAAGATCAAAATGATGATACATGTAGCTATAAAACAGTTTAAAAAGGGTTGCGACTAAAACCAGGGAGTCCAGAAAATATAGCAGTGATCTAGAAGATGATGAGAAAGTATAATAAGGGAGATATCTGTTAGGGGTGAAGAGGAAAACATGTATTTATTATGATCTATAATTCAAAAAAGGTTGGTAATAATAATAAACATGTTATTTGTAAAGCACTTACTACATGCCAAGCACTGTTCTAAGAGCTGGGGTAGTTACAGTGTAATCAGGTTAGACACAGGCCCTGTCCCACATGGAGCTCACAGTCTTAATTCCCATTTGACAGTTGAGGTAACTGAGGCCCAGATAAGTTTAGCGACTTGCTCAAGGTCACACAGCAGACAAGGGCTGGAGCTGGGATTAGAACCCAGGTCCTCTGACTCCCAGGCCTGGGCATTTGCCACTAGCAGGTTCTATAGTCGTAGTAGTAGTAATATTAATAATATAATTTATTTAAGCACTATTCCCATTTTACTGTTAGGGAAAATACAAAACAAAGAAGAGCCATGTTCTTTACCCACAAAGGGCTTGCACTCAAATGTGTGTTGGGGGCGTTGGGAGACAGACATAAAAATATTTCAAGCTAGAATAATCAAAATGAGTAACCGATAAAGCTTATCTGCAGGGGCAGAGGATGGTTATTAACAAAGACACATCTAGAAATGGGTGATGGGTTTGTAATAATAATATAATATTAGTATTTGTTAACCGCTTACTATGTGCAGAGCACTGTTCTAAGCATTGAGGGAGATACAGGGTAATCAGGTCGTCCTACATGAGGCTCACAGTTAATCCCCATTTTACAGATGAGGTAACTGAGGCACAGAGAAGTTCAGTGACTTGCCCACAGTCACATAGCTGACAAGTGGCAGAGCCGGGAGTCGAACCCATAACCTCTGACTCCGAAGCCCAAGCTCTTTTCCACTGAACCACGCTGTGTTTGTACAGCTTGGGGTGTCGGGGATTAAGCAGGGAAGGCTAACAAATCTATTTTTCTCTAGTCACCAGACAACTAATCTGACAAATGACTCTCCCAGACTCTCCCCTATGGGTAGAAGTCTTTCCAAAAGTGGTGTGGCCTTAAGGAAATACAGGGGTGTGATCATCATGGCACCTGGATTCTAGTCCCTTCCTGCTACTGATCTCTGTGTGATCTTGGTCGATCTTTCTATGCCTCAATTTCCTCTACTATAAAATGAGATTAGTAACCATCAGTCTCTACTTACTTTAGAGGGTTACTGCAAGGATAATATGGGATTATTGAGGTGAGAGTGCTTTAGGAAAATCAAAGTTTGCTACCAATTCCAGGAATTAGTAGTAGTAGTAAAATTGTATTTATTAAGTGCTTACTATGTGTCAAGCACTGTACTAAGATCAGGGGTGTATATAAAATAACAAGATGGACACAATTTCCATCCCCCATGGTGATCACAATCTACATAGTAGGAAGTAGGATTTTATCCCCATTTTACCGATGATTATCAAGCACTTAATATAGTAGGTACTCAATAAATACCGATGATAACGAATTCATTCATTCAATCGTATTTATTGAGCACTTACTGTGTGCAGAGCACCTTACTAAGTGCTGGGAATGTACAGCTTGGCAACAGATAGAGTCGAAGTGAAGTCTTCGCATCCTCAAAACCTAACATTTCCAGTCATAAAAGTTAAAATTCAAACACCTCAAATGGACAAGTAGTTCTCTGGCTGTTTCTAGTCAGAAATGGTCCTCAGCTTTTCCATGAGAAGAAGTCAGACTTGGATATGTAGAAATATCAACTTTAAAACACTGCTAATAAAAGAAACAATGGATCTCATACCATCTTTCATTGCACTGATATGGTATCCCTGATACTGCAATCCCTGGCAACCCAAAGAACTCTCTAAACTTCAGATGTCAAACAAAAGTGCGAAAGAGGTCACGGTTGAGCCAGGCGAACAATTAGATGTGGACATCGAGCACATTGCTCTGCACACAGTAGGTGTTCAATAAATACCACTGATTGAATGAATGACAATTGAGATAACTGGAAGGTGCACTCAATTCTCAAACTGCCCCAGATTAATGCAGAGATGGGCAATTCCAGTGGTAAATGAAAGACATTCAAATCATAGCTGCCCCCAGTCCCCAGCAAATTTGTACATAATGATAGTAATCCTAATTAATTAGTAATTGCAATAATTGCTAGAGCCTAATACATGCCGAGCGCTGGAGTGTATACAGTACAATCAGATCAACACAGTTACTGCCCCACATCCAGCTCCCAGACTAAGGGGGAAGGGGAGCAACTGAGAGTAGGCTTGGTATCTACCAACTCTATTTTACTATACTCTCCCAGTGCTCCGAACAGTGCTCTGCAAGTAGTAAATGCTCAATAAATACGATCGATCGATTGATAATAATAATAATAATGTTGGTATTTGTTAAGCGCTTACTCTGTGCAAAACACCATTCTAAGTGCTGGGGGGTTACAAGGTGATCAGGCTGTCCCTCATGGGGCTCACAGTCTTCATCCCCGTTTTACAGATGAGGTCACTGAGGCCCAGAGAAGTGAAGTGACTTGCCCAAAGTCACACAGCTGACAAGTGGCGGAGCCGGGATTAGAACCCACGATCTCTGACTCCCAAGCCCGGGCTCTTTCCACTGAGCCACACTGCTTATCTATTGAATCCCCATTTCACAGGTGAGGAAATGGAAATACAGAGAATTTAAGTGACTTCCCCAAGGTCACCCAGCAGGCAAGTGAAGGAGCTCAGATTAGAACCCAGGTTGCTTGATTCCCAGTTCTGTCCACTAGGCAAACCTGTTTCCTGGCAGAAGTCCTGGCAATGATACTACTGGTGATGGCCCTGGACTGATAGGTTCAAGTTCATTCTGAATCTCAGCCGCGCAGAAACACCAGACGGTTCTAACGCACGCCCAGGGGACTGATAGGTTCAAGTTCATTCTGAATCTCAGCCCGCAGAAGAACACAGACGAGCTTGCAATCGCCAGGGAAGAGGGGATGATAGATAAAGAAATACAAACAAAACCTAAGAGGAAAACTGTAAATTGCCTCGAGGGCAAAGAAGCTGAGGAAGGAACCAGTCGAAAGGGATGCAATAGAAGCTGACTTATTTCCCTGCTGAGATCTGTGATTCCGATCCTATTGCCCATGGACACCTACGGGAGTTTCATTATGTATGAGCAGCCGAAGCTCTATGGCCGTCTCTTTTGATCTCGGTTGCACAGTGGAGGAAAATGGTGCAGGCCACCTATGGGGATTGCTGGTTTGTGCCTTTCTTTGCCTTTTTAAGGAAGAATCCTACTTGACACTTTGTGACTAAGTGAAATGAAATATAGAATGCCATCTGAATCTTTTCCCACCAGCTTCCTATCTTCTAGTTACTCTCCTTTTTTGTGCTTGGAATACAGAATCAATAGGGAGGGAAAAAAGAGAGGCGCGAGAGAGATGGGGGAAGAAGCAGGAAGGAGAGATTGAGAGAACGTGTATGAGGGGCGAGGGGAGAGTTAGAGAGAGGGGAGAAGGGGAGAAAAAGGCAGGAAGAGAGAAAGTGAGGGAAGAAAGGTGGAAAGGGAGGAAGAAGAGGTAAAAGAGGGATGGAGGCAGAGAGGGAGTATGGAAGAAAGGAAAAGAACTCACAGTCTGAGGGGGAGCTATTTAATCCCCATTTACAGGTGAGGAAAATGAGGCTTAGATAAGTTAAGTGACTTTCCTAAGCAGGCAAGTGGCAGAGGTGGAATCAGAACCCAGGTCCCGATTCTCAAGTCCTGGGCTCTCCACACTAGGCAACGTTGCTTCTGGCTTGAATCAGGGAAGTCCCCCTGAAGGATGTGATCTGGGAGGAGATCTTGAAAGGGGAGGAGGGATGTGGTTTGGCAAAGCTTTTAAAATGATTGTTTCAGGCAGGGTTTCGGGTAGGAGGAAAATGGTGAGCAATGAGTAGGAAATGGAGAACTGGAAATGAAGGATGAGAGTGTTAGGGGGTAAAAGAGCCCAAGCTGGGAGGAGGAGAGGAGGGCAGCTAGGAAATAGAGAGCAGGGTTGGCGGAGACCTTTGAACCCCACGATCAGGAACTCCTATTTCAGTTGGAAAGCAAAAACTTCATAAAACCCAGGAGCCAAGGTAGAAGGGAACAGAAAAAAAGATGCCACTGTTGATCCCACCCCCTTTGCCGCTTCCTGCTATGGTTTCTGAACAAATGTGAATTCGACTGGTCACTGCTTCTTTGATTTGGACTCATTCGTCAGCTTCTACTGAGAGTGTCAAGCCAAATTTCCCAAATTTCTGACTTGTCTTAAGTTCCATTCAATCAGTCATTCATTCAATATTCCAAGCACTTAGCACAGTAGCTTGACCACAATAAGTGTAAAAAACACCATCCATTGCAAAGTTGCATGAAGGCGCTAGGTGTTGCAAGCAGCATGGCCGAGTGGAAAAAGCACAGGCCTTGGGAGTCAGAGGACCCGAGTTCTAATTCCGATTCTGCCACTTCTTTGCTGTGCCCTCGGGCAAGTCATTTAGTTTCTCGTGCCGCAGTTTCCTCATCTGTAAAATAGGGATTCAATATCTATTCTCCCTCCTACTTAGGCTGGGAGGCCAAGGAGAGACAAGGACGGTGCCCAACATGATTATCTTTTACCTACAACAGCATTTAGATCAGTGCTTGTCACGTAGTAAGCATTTAACAAATATCACATAATTGTTTTGATGTCTAAAACCACAGCAGAGCCTCTAATGAGAAACAGAATATGTTGTATTTCACAGTTACATCATAGAACAAGCTCTCTGCTAAATAAAGCCCCATCCCACACCCAGATGTGTTCATACTTTGCTGTCTCTCTAGTCTGACTGATTGCTCCTCTCTCTTTCCATCATCAGTTTGGCTTCGTGAGCACTAGACTGTGTCATTAGTTATGACTCGTCAATTGTGGCATAATCATATCAATTCCTTCCCAAAGTCTTCTGCCTTCATTTAAATATAAATTCTTCTTCTATTGCCAAGCTATCAAATATGTTTTATTCACCGAGGCGCCTAATAAAAAGTCAACCAGCCCATTCTGCATTTTGCATCAGAGGGGGAAAAAAAGCTGAGGGTATTTTTATATGTTTGCTTTCATTTTCTTCTGTCTCGAATTACCTTTGAAATGCAGCTTACGTGCATTCTAATGTACAGCTTGGATGTTTTTGATTAGCAATCTGAACTAATACAGATGGTCAGGGCTGAGTTCAGACGTGGCTGCCACGAGGCGGGGAAAAATTCGTTACCCCCTACTGCTCTGTATGACATCTTGTTGTGCTCCATGTAAACCCAGTGGTCCATATGATGTAATATCTCAGTCTGTTCGAATCCCAAATTCCAGGGGAATCCCAGATGCTTCCCCTTGGTTTCTATCTCTATAGAGTTGTCCTGTGCTTTCAGAGAAGACTTCGCTGATGGCAGAGTTCACATACGAGTAGGTGTAGGGCTGAAAAGGCCAACGGCAATCGTGGCCACATTTTGCACACAAAAAGACTGCTCCTTGTTGCGTCATCATGTCTAATGTTTCCTATGCCTAGTGCTGTTTCCTCTTTTCCCTCCATTATCCTCATTCCTTATGAAACTTTTGCTCCAAGAGAGATGCTCCTTTCTTGATAGCAGTGTGCCCTCCTGACATATCCCAGTTTTTAGTTGGGATGCATCACCTGCCCTGGCTCCAGAACAATTGTATTCTCCCAAGTCACTGGCCAAGTAGGTTGGGAGCCCTTTCAATTCTAACCACCAGTGAACTGCCTCACAGTCCTTGCCTCACTCCATCGTCTTGGGAAGCCAACCATGCAGATGGTAAAGTCCACCTTCAAACAACCAATCAACGGTATTTATTGAGCACTTACTATACGCAGAGCACAGTATTAAGCACATGAGGGAGTACAGTTCAATAGATTTGGTAGACAAGGTCCCAGCCATCAAGGACCTTACCATCTACACCAATAACAATAAGAGTCAGGCCTCTCTTACTAGAAACATTCCCTGTTTAAGTGTTAATGTCAGTTAGTTGGTCAGTCGCATTTACTGAGCACTTACTGTGTGCAGAGCACTTTACTAAGTGCTTGGGAAGAGAACAATATAGAAGTAACCAGACACATTCCCTACCCTTAGCAATCAACTAAGACCCTCACATGTTCCTTCATATTTTATATCAATCGTCAGTACTTATTGAGAGCCCTCCTGGAGAAGATTACCATACTAAACCCTTGGGAGGGAGAGTAGAAAAGAATTGGTAGAGATGATCTCTGCCATCAAGGTGCCTGTGATGTCGTAGAAGTTTAGAACTTAGAGAGTCTCTGGTCAAGGCAGAATTGAACATGTCTTATCTGGTCCTTTCAGAAGTAAGGCTGAGGAGTAGGTCTACTACAATTCAACCTCTTTTATATTACCACACTTAAAGATGTGACAGCAGATCAGGATGCCTGAATCGGTATGTTTTCAAATCACCAGCGAACTCTTCTAATTCTACATATAGTGAACATGTTTCTAAGTGTTGAGATGATACCTCAGGAGCTGCTGTTTGCTGCTGGCTCTGTTCTTGAGGTACTTCCAGAAGAAGACACGCGGAGGTGAAGGAGCCCTGTGGACTGACCATATTCCTCAAGAAATCTGTGGTGGTTACTCACCCACGGCTATTAAACCCTACACACCATCCAGAAGCGGTGTGGTCTAGGAGAAGGAGCATAGGAATGGGAGTCAGGAGAACTAGCTGTAAATCCTGCCTGCTTTAGACCCTTGGGCAAGCTCTGTAACTCCTCTTTGCCTCAGCTTTTTCATCTATAAAATGGATAGTAAATCCCTGTTCTCTTTCCTCCTTAGACTGTGAGAACCATGTGGGACAGAACCTATCTGATGGTAACCCCCCCAGTGCTTAGCACATAGTAAATGTTTGACAAATGAACCTATTCTTATTATTATGGAAACATAGCTTCTAGAAAAAGTAATAATAGTAGTTGTAAGAGTACTGAATGAGCACATGCAAGCCGCGATTCTTTTATACTACGCCCCTGAGAATTACAATACAGGGAATCAACACTTTCTTGACTTCCAGGGGCTTACACTCCAGCAGGGGAGAAACTGTTTTTTCCACTAAATTCTATTACCTAGACGGGTCAGTCTCTGAACTCTACTTAAACACAAAGAAGTAGAAAATAAAATCAAGAAGGTCAGAGGGGATTTTGGAAGACTGACAGACTTTTCGCATTCAAGAACTTGAAGAAGAATCAGGAAAGGCATCAGTAAGAGAACTTGATTCAAGGCTGATGAATTGGAATTGGAGAGTTCAGGAGTATTCTTTAATCTTGCAGAAGAGCCCTGGAAGCAGTCTCAGACTAGGCTCAAGGCCTTCTGTTGCAAAAGTGAAAAATAACATTGAAACATTACTCAGCCGCTCAATTGAAGGCATAAACCTTTCACCAACAAATGCCATCCCCTTCAGACTAAATCACACAAACAAAAGAGGGGCATATAATAAAGTGGCAGAACAATTGTTTTCTCCAGAACTGATCAATTCCAAATAGATTATGACTATGGGAAACAGCCAAGCTTGCAATCTCCCAGGAATAAATACTTTACCAAGATTACGGCCTCTTTAGTTATCTACGGGACTGTCGAATCTGTTCAAAAATCAACCGTTTCCCAACAGTTCTCATGTGCAAAATGGGATATTACTGTTATTTAAATTAAATTAGACACCCAGTTCCAGACTTTAGCAATGTAACAAGGGTATGCTATAGTAAATTTTGTGTAAAATGGCCAGTTTTCTTACCGGATGGTCCAGCTTTCAGCTGATCTGTCAGTCTTCTATCCAGGAAAGACAGCATCCGGCACCTCTACATCTTGTATTTTTTCCCTTCCGCTTTCAGCCTTTCTCGGCTGCAGCTCCTGCAGACAAGTTCCAAATTTCACAAGTGCACCTCAGTGTTCAGGAAGCAGGGAGGAGGATGCAAAACCTCTGGAGCAAAATTGGGGCAAGAACCGAGAAAGGTTGAATGTTTGGGTGAAATCAGTGTGCATGTGCCATTTTGGGGGGAGGGGATGGAGTTGATTATTGGGAGAGCGATTGTCTGATGGATTTGGGGAGAGTTCCTAGCTGGGGGCACAGCTTGAGCAAGGGGAGAATCTGCAGCCCGGTATAATTAGATGGCATAATTAGAAGGTATAATTAGAATGAAAGGAACAAAGAGAGTTGGTCGGACGAGTGGTAGTGTCTTTTATTGTTGTATTGTCCTCTCCCAAGTGCTTGTACAGTTCTCTGCACATAGTAAGCGCTCAATAGATATGATCGAATAAATAGAAGGTTAAAAGAGTAGCTAGGTAGGTAGGATGAATTGGGGAAAGCCTTGAAGTCAACTGGGAGGAGGTTTAGCTTATACAGAAGGACATTGCAGCACTAGTGCGAGAGTTTAAGGCGTTGGAGAGCTAATTTCCTGGTAGTGCTTCAGGAAGATGATCCTTGCAGTGGATATAGATTAGATGGGAGAAGCTGGAGGCAGAAGAGCTAGAAAGGAAGCAGATACAATCGTCTAGGCTGCACTATGACCACATCTTGTCCCAGAGTGATAGCTGCTGAGAGGGCTAGGAAAAGGAGTGATAAAAATGATAATAATGTTAGTATTTTTTAAGCACTTACTATGTGCCCCGCACTGTTCTAATGCTGGGGTAGATACAGGGTAATCAGGTTGTCCCACGTGAGGCTCCCAGTTAATCCCCATTTTACAAATGAGGTAACTGAGGCCCAGAGAAGTGAAGAGATTTGCCCACAGGCATACAGCTGACAAGTGACAGAGCCGGGATTTGAACCCATGACCCCTGACTCCCAAGCCTGGGTTCTTTCCACTGAGCCACGCTGAGATGTTACGTAGGAAGAACTTGCAGGATTTGGTAATAGACTGTGAGAATTGTAAAACAGTGAGGTTTCCAGGATTGCCCTGAGGATGCAGTCTCTTTGGGTCAGAGGAGGATGGTGGTTTTTATTAGCGGCCTGTCAGTGTCCAACCTGGCTATGCAAGGGTATCACTGATTGTATCATAATAGTAATTATCAATTATTATGGCATTTATTAAGCACTTCATTCCAAGAACTGCACTAACTGTTGAGGTAAATATAAAATAACTAGATCAGACACAGTGTCTGTCCCTCCTGGGGCTCAGAATCAAAGAGGAAGAGAGAACAGATATCTTCTCTCCATTTTTCAAATGAGAAAACTGAGTCACAGATCACAGAGCAGGTCAGTGGCAGAGCTAGGATTAGAGCCCTGGTCTACTGACTCCCAGGCTTCGGTTTTTTCCCCCTAGCCCACAAGGTCTTTGGTCTTATTTTCACACTAACAAAACTGGATTTGAATGAGTCTGTTAATGCCCTTTTTCTTCTCTCTTCTGCCTCTCCCTGAAGACTGATTCTATCAATCAATCAATCAACTGTATTTATTGAGCCTTTACTATGTTGAGAACACTGTACTAAGCTCTTGGGAGAATACAATATAACAGAGTTGGTATTCATTCATTCATTTAATAGTATTTATTGAGCACTACTATTTGCAGAGCACTGTACTAAGCGCTTGGAAAGTACAATTCGGCAACAGATAGAGAAAATCCCTGCCCAATAACGGGCTCACAGCCTAAACGGGGGAGACAGACAGCAAAGCAAAAGAGAACAAAACAAAACATCATCAAGATAAATAGAATCACAGAGATACACAAGACTTGTCCTGTTTTGCCTTATGCTGTCGAGTCGTCTCTGACCCATAACAACGCCACGGACACAGCTCTCCCAGAACACCCCGCCTCCCTCTACAATCATTCTCCTAATGAATCCATAGAGTTTTCTTGGTAAAAAATATGGAAGTGGTTTACCATCGCCTCCTTCAGCGCAGTAAACTTGAGTCTCCACACTCGACTGTCTCTCGTGCCGCTGCTGGCCAGCACAGCTGAGTTTTGACCCTTGTTATACTTTCACAAGGTAACAGAGACAGAAAGAAGACCTAAAGCCCCAAATCATCAGTGTTCTTGTTAGCGGCACTTTATGGCTGACAGGAGGTGAGGTTGAGCTATGGAATAAAGTAAGATTTAGGGATTATTTGAGGATTTAGGTTATCCTTGCTCACTATACCATTAGCATAGAGAATGGAAATTGAACTACATATACAAAGAATAATGGTAATTCATTTGACTGAATTATGATTAAAGTAAAAGGAAAACAGTAGGCTGACTCAAAAGTTTTACCAATTGTAATTCCACTTTCTGTGATCACAGATTCAGATTTTCTAATTTGTGAAGCACAGCACCTGGACTGAGAATGTCAAATTAACACCCGAGGGTAAGGAAAAGCAGGGAAGACTTGGTTTGTGAAGGTCAGGTTGGTAGGGGTAGCTTAAACTGACAAATGGAGACTTGTTTTATTTCAGGAAAACAAGCTGGAAGGATTTGGAAATGTTCTCAGGTGGTTGGCTGTGAAGCACCAAGGTCATTATTTTATACAAAATGAAATATCTAACTTTAAACGTGCCTCAATTTGGCAAAGCACACTGCATTCTGGGATTTCAAGGTAGAGACCCCAGTTATTTGCTTTTACAGTTTGCTTTTATAAACCACTTGGCCTGCAAACAATCGCATTTTGGAAACACTGCCCAAGGTTGTGGGCTTCTGGGATGCGAAGAGCGGTACTGTTATTGTCAGTGGTGGGAAAGTTAACAGGGTGAGTTTCACAGAATGCTAAATGTAGAAACCTCCCATTCAATGACAACCATAGTTCTGAAAATTTGGGCAGTATGTGAAATCAGGCTTGAATCTATAGATCCTTGAATGATATTAGATTGTAAGCTCATTGTGAACAGAGGATGTGTCATTTGCTCATTTTATACTTCCCACCCCTTTAGCCCAGTACAGCATGGCCTTGTGGCAAGAGCCCAGGTTTGGGAGTCAGAGGTTGTGGGTTCTAATCCCGCTTCCACCACTTGTCTGCTGTGTGACCTTGGGCAAGTCACTTAACTTCTCTGTGCCTCAGTTACCTCATCTGTAAAATGGGGATTGAGACTGTGAGCCCCATGTGGGACAACCTGATTACCTTCTATCTACTCCAGCACTTAGAACAGTGCTTGGCACATAGTAAGCGCCTAACAAATACCATCATCATTATTATTATTATTATTACACAGGTAGGTATTCAATTACTACTACTACTACATGAAAGATTACTTTGATATCCATTTGATTACTGTGGCTAGGCACAGTTTTCAGAATGCAGTGTGACTGACCAACTCTAACCAAAGAGTAAAAAAATTCAATTCTTAAAAATTAAGAGTTAAAAGGTGAATCACTGGGTGCATTCAGGTTACTAAAAAGGGAAAAATTACCCCTGTAATCTCAAAATCCTAACTAAATAATGATGAATAAGCAACAGAATTAGTGAGGCTCAGAAAAGAAGAATGCATCCAAATTCCATGATCTTGTCGCAGGTTGTTATGGGCAAGAAACATGTCTGCTAATTCTGTCGTACTCTCCCAAGCGTGCTCTGCGCAAACTAAGTGCCCAATAAATACCACTGATGGATTGAGTGATATCAGACAAGACAACCCAAAACGGAAATCAGAGGCTTCCAGGAACTTCCAGGGCCTTCCCTTTGAACATGCTGGAAACCTGAGAGTTGTCGTAGAGGTTGGGAAGGGGTACATTTTTCCAATCATGCAGCTTCTAACTCTGTAATGGTAGTCCTGTCAGACTTAATCATCATTACCTAAATACTTTTGAGGGCCCCTAAAACTCTCTATAAAGTCAAAGGAAAATAACTACCAAGCTTCAAGGTTCTCTTCAAATTAGTGTAGGGTTACTGATGCCCAGGCCACCACCTCCTACCTCTCAGCACCTCTGGAGCCAAGCTGTACTCCACCTACACACACCCCAGAGCCGGGGGGTGCGCTTCGACTGTCTTTCTAACATTTAAAACGCTGGCTAAGTTGTGGCAGCTTATGACCATGACCATTTGCCTGTGGGGAGAGAAGAGCACAGGACTGTCCACTCTGAGTACTTGTGAGCAGATACGTTTTTATAGTTGTTTATATTGTTGAACTTTTCATTACATCTCCCCAGCTAGATGGCAAGCTTCTAGAAGGCATGGATTGTGGCTACTTAATCTAACATACTCTTCTAAACCCTTAATACAGTTCTCTGCACCCAGTAGGTCTCGATAAATTTGGTTGGTTGACTGCCAGCGATACATTTGAGACTGCATTTGCACAATTTTCACTTCTTTCTCCTTTTTCTCGGGGGACCAGAATCTGGGTCTGCGCACATGTCTTTGTACTGATCCCCAGTGTTCAGCAAGGTGCTTTGCAAATAGTAGGAGCCTTAGGAGGATGGCAACGGTCATAATGGTGAAGAAAGTGAAGAGATTAAGCTCATGAGGAAAGTTGAGCCCTTTGAGCCAAGGATTCATTTTCATCCTGCAATTGTTATCTTTAAATGACACTTAGGAGGAAGTGCTCACAGACATGTGCATTCAGCAGAGATCAGAACAACTCCTTGTGATGGAAGTATGAGATACCCTGGAAGGCGAGAAATGAAAGGCACGTCTCTCCATGCGTTCACTATCTCCAAACCACGCAAATTCAATTCATCTTCTGCACAGGAGGAATAATGAGATAAAGATATGTTTTAAGCACCGAACGGTAATATTTTGGCGGCATGCCCGTATCAGATGAACTCTGGGCTAGCATTTCTTTTTTCTTATTTTCTTCTCTGGAGCGCGAGAAGCAGTGAATCTGCACTTTAAGTTTTATCGACAAAGTGAATCAAATATTAAAATGTGAACTTTTTTTTACAGGTGTGCGGTAAATAATTTGGTTCTCTGGCCCTGGAAATTAAAGATTTCTGGAACAGCTGAAGGAAATAGCATGTCTTATTGGTGTCCCCAAATGGCAATGAAAACTGTGCCTTGCCATACCCCTAAGCAATGGAATGGAAAAGTGTGAGATTGTTAAAATATTCATCAGATCAATAATGGTTTAATTAGAATATGACATTCAAATCCACTTAAGGGGATGCCTGTTACAAGTTTAGAGTGAATGTCAGATACGAAGGCAAATGTAAAATAAACTTTGACTGTTCCAAGACATGGTGGGAGGAGAAGATGCTGAAAAAAATAGTATAATATGAAATAGCCCAGTTGTAAACCTACATGGCCACATACCACAATGTTAGAAATATATTTAGGCTAACCTCTTTGCCTTAAAGATAGAGTAGTGTTAATAGCTGTTGGTCTGATATTCGACTCTTTTGAAGGAAATTCTCTTGTCAAATTTACGTTTCTTTTTTCTGGAAATACAATGACACCTCCATGGTATGTACGAGTTGGGTGGGTGGATTAAAAAACTGGGCCAGAACTAATTTTAGATGGTGTATTACCTCATCCTTTGTTTCTAGGACAACACTGGGGTACTAGGCTCCTCTAGTACAATTACAATTAAGCTCGTTTTGGGCAAGGAATGTGTCCATTTATTACCATATTGTACTCTTCCAAGCACTTGGTACAGTTCTCAGGACATAGTAAACACTCAACGAATATGATGGAATGAATGAATGAAAGAATACTATGGGCCATCATACTGATGTAGACTGGGGTTCACCAAGTAGCTTTGGGAGTCATTTTCCTCTCCCTGGTAATAGGGAGTTTAACTTTTTAAAAGGGAAAAAAATTACTTTTTCTTTCTTACTTTTTTTTTTGAGAACATATAGTAACCTTCAGACTGGGTTCACCCTAGAAAATGTAGAAACCATCTGTGTTTCGAAAAATTGACTTAAGATTTGAGAATGCATCTTCTAGGAAGGACTGATCTGGAAGAGCCTTGTTAGACTGTTTTGGAAACCTTCTCTTTGCTCTGTTTGTTGGTGGATTTCCAAAGGTGCAGGAGTCATATTTCAGCAACCAAATAAAAAATGCATGGCAGACAGATGAAAGCATAAAACGCTGGGTTTGACAAGTCACAGGGCTATTACTTGTACAGTGGAAACATTTAGTTTTTTGAATCACAGCTTTGGGAAGATAGGGAGGTGAAGAGGGAGAATAGAAAACACCACCAGGCCTTGCAGTTGGCAAATGCATCAGCACCACAGAAAACAGTCTTTACATGCATACGTCTTGGATTGGATTTTCCATCATACATCGATCTTTTGAGCCACAGCCGCATGCAAGTGTAAGATTTCACTGTCAGTGAGACTATCTTTAAAAGTAAGAGTGCACACGCCCCACGCCCCCCCCCCCCCATGTAAACTGAAATGGTTAAAATTACAATCAGGTTGGGGGACTTCATAAAATGGAATGTCTGGCATAATTCTCAACTCAAATGTTAACTAATATGGCAACAGCTGCAGAAATGACAATTCCCATAATTCTGGTCTCTCCCAGAGCTTAGAAAAAAAAAGTTCCCCAGTCTGTCTTCAATAGTCCTATTACTGTGATGTAAACATTGCTGATAAATATCCTCAGTGTGTTTCATGAAAATAATCCTATTACCATAAATCTGACATAACACAGATGTTGAAACACTGCACATGGTAGTACATTTGGTAATCAGCTATATATTTTTAAGTTGCCTAAGCTAGCTAGCTCATTTCCAATTCTGAAAAGCCACAGAAAATAGTTTAATGAAGTTAACCTTTACTCACCAAAAATTATTTTACAAAAGCCAACCAGATTTGGGTTACTAGCATGAATTGGATATATACATGCTTAAGTCTGCTTCCTAAGAACCTTGCTTTTGTTTTCAGAACCAAAAGAGACCCTTTCTTCTAGAGAGTAGCATTATGCTGACTAGATATTTAGCTTTTATTTCTCTGAACAGAGTTGGAAAGCAATTGAGATTATGAAGTATTCACGTCTGAATGATCCCGATCACCTGTCCAAATTAACGAATGAATTAGTTAGCTGAAAATCTTTCACTGCATGTTTGAACCAGACAGATAGGTTTTCCATGAATGTGTTTTTCACTCAGTTCATCCTTTTGTTTGGGATGTGGTCATGGGTGCTAATGACTTCCACGTATTCCTCTTTGGGAACATCCTAATCTTATCAGGCAGAGTCAGTATAGGACAGGAAGTAATTTTGTATAAACCGCATTGGCGTGTCCAGGTGTTTCTATGAGACTTGCTTGAGCAACGAGGATTAAACGGTGAGAACAAAATCCTGAAGAATCTAGAAAGTCCCAGATCTCTCCAGACACCTGTGGCAGATTTAGAAGATAATGGCAATCAAGTTTACTTGTGGCCAGAGATGCCCAAAATAATGCTTAGAATCAAACGATCAATCATATTTATTGAGCACTTACTCTATGTAGAGCACTGTACTAAGCACTTGGAAGAGTATAAGACAATAAAAGAGGTGGTAGACACATTCGCTACCCACAACGAGCTTACAGCGTAGAGGAGTTGAAATTTAATATAAATAAATGTTACAGATATGGACATAAGGGGGCAAGAGAGTAAAACAGATTGTGTGCAAGGTCCAGTTCTTTTTCAATCTTTTCTATGCAGTCATGTTCTAAAATGTAGGAAGGAATCTGGAAACTGGTGTCAAGGAACAAACTTCAGGAAATGTCCTTGAATCACTCATGTAGGAGATCATCAAACTGGGTAGAACCAAATTTAGAAGGTTCACGACCCACAGTGATCCATGGTCACAGAAGGGCTTCAAGATACGAGCCCTCGTAGCCTATGGAGGGAAGAGCAATGATTTCATTTCCTAGAAGTTGGGTTCGGAACTCAGCGTGGGCTCAATGGTGACTGAACTAGGCCCACTATGTTCTTGGAAGGGGCCTGATAGTGCTTGCTATGGCCTCAAAAGGCTCAGTCTAAGACTCATAGCTTTGAATTGAAGCATAAGGGATTGAGGTTAGATTATGGAGGAGCTTTAACGATGGCCGTTATGAATGGGAAAGTGCTATGGAAGTGAGTTTAGTCATGGCAAAGATTTCTTGGAGTGTTTTGCAAAATAGGACAGACACTCTTTGCCCCAAGGTGTTTTAAATAAGGTCTGGCTGCAGAGGGAAAGTACAATGGCATCTGGGAGTCCTGTTCAGCAACTCAATTCCTATTCCTCTCCCTCCTATTTTTCAGTGGATGTTTGTGTAGTTGTCCTGAGGGGAATTTGGGCTGGAAAGAGCAGTGGGGATAATGGCACCACAGAATGAAGAAAGGAATCATTCCATTTATTTTCTATCTGACCATTTCATTTAATTATCCGAGCCCATTCTTATTCCTTGCTACTCCTCTAAATGAATTGTTTTCGTTTATAATGCACCTTTAACATGCTTAGTAGTTCAGGTTGAACAGCAAATGCTTTTGAGGCAATTAGTTAGCAAAATACTGACAAAATGGACCATATTACTCTGAGACTGTGTCTCTCCGGTGCCGGGCTGGGCAATATGCTGTTTGAGAAAAAAAAAATCCAGTCAAGCCAATTCCATACACAACTCGGGAAGTAATAGAAATATAATGCATTTTTTTCTCTAGAGGGTTTTATTTGCTTAGAAAATTGTGCTATTCTCTGAATGCCTGCCCCCTTAATTCTGTTACAGTTAACTTAAATTATACAATCTTATATCGCAAGTTTCCGTGGCTTGTGCTAACAAAAATAAATGAAAGCAGGGATTTCAATAAAATTTTGCAAACAATTCTGTTATAGCTTGTCAAATACGCACAAGAATTGAGCTCTAAATCCTTTCATGTACGCATCAACGCCATGAACACCAGTGAATGGGGTGTGGACTTCTGACAATAATCCACTCCAGAAAGGATTCGTTGATGGTTGAAGCAGAAGTTTTTAACTGCTTCTGCAGCACTGAAATGTTCTTCCCCTCTGCAAAAGAGCCCTTATCTGGACCACACAGGTAACACTAAACTAGTCTCACCAAATATCTAACATTCAATAATATTTTTAAGAAAATGAATTGTGGGGCATAATTTTCTAGCAGAGTCTGCTTCTACTCTGTGCTTTGCAGTGATTCAAACATCTTTCCCTTTACAAGGCAGGAGAGGCCAGGATTCAGAGAGAGGAAGGGACTCCCAGCAAAAGTCACTTGCTTGGTAGCTAATTACGGATATAAAACATTTTCAGAATTGTAGAACCCCCAAAGTTCTAACTCCACACTCCCACAGCCTAGAAATAGATCTATGAATGGGTAAATGGGTTCCAAGCCCTCTGAACTTGAGGGGCTCCAGCTGACCAAAAGGGAAAAAAAAAAGACTCTGAGAACTGGTTGCACGTAGAAATCAGCTTTAAAGCATTCAATCAGCTCCCCCACTCCTTTTATCTTACCTCGTTGATTTCCTTCTACAACCCAGCCTACACACTTTGCTCCTCTAATGCCTCCCTACTCATTGTACCTTGATCTCATCTATCTAGCTGTTGAACCCTCACCCCCATCCTCCCTCTGGCCTGGAATTCATTTACTGAGCCTTTACTGTATGGACAGCATTCCACCAAGTGCTTGCGAGTGTACAATATAAGAGAGTTGCCAGATACATCCACTGCTCACGGGCAGCTTAAAGTCTAGAGGGAAGACAGGCATTATAGTAACCTACTTTGCGTCAGATTTTTTTTTTCTTTTCAGTTGAGCTTAACTAACTTGGACAGACAGATCAGGAATAAACGATCAGCTATCTCTAGAATATATTTCATTATAATTATCCCTCTTTGACACTTTTCTGTGTTTATTCAATTTTATATTCAGTTATTTATTTTGATTATGCTATTGGTAAATGGTTTTATTTTCTGCCACCCTCATCAGTGTATAAGCTCGTTGTAGGAAGGGGATGTGTCACTTCTTTGCTTCATTCTTCCCATGTACTATACTGTTGCTGCTATTTTAGAAAGGGAATATGGGGAGAGAGGAGAGAGAAAAGAGGGTGACAATTTGGATGCTAAGGTTAATGAGGAAGAGTCAATGCTGGTTATAACTATGCCAAAAATATATTTTCTATAATTCACCCACTATGTCCCTGATTCTTCCATTCAATACGCAGTTGTGCAGTAAACTTGACAGATGCAAAAAGAGAAAAAAGGAAAAGATAGAAATTTGGTGTCTTTGAACAGAGTGATGAGTGAACATTCATCTCCTCTAAGCCTTGGTGATGGACTTGCCCAGACTAACGCATGTGTATGTCCAAATCATTTGTTCAGTGCGACCAAACATCTCACAAGAGACGGGATGGCTTGGACTGTGGATTCTGTTCCATCACCCTAAAATGCTGTGGAGAAGTAGAAGAGCGTGTGTCTATGTTCCTTCTTCTTCTTCTCTTCAGCTGTACTGAAGGTTTCTCTTATGACAAATGGGATTGTACTGAAGGTTTCTTTTATGGCAAATGGGATGGGTTCCCAGAAGCTCTGCAAGTCTCCAGTCTCCAGCCCAATCATTAGAAGATCTTTTGGGTGTGTGTCTATGTATGTAGCAGTGTGTGTGGCCACTAAGAAAGACCATTCTTCACTCCTGACCATCTTTACGTGGTTGTGAACCACAGTATGTTTACATAAATGTTCACAACAATTTCTACAGATTGTTAGTCCTAAGGTGATCTAATGAGACTACAGTTTAGAGTTTGAGACGAGAAGCAGTTCACAGCTGATAAAAAAAAGCTCAAGTATAATGTTGAACAATTGCTGATATAAACCACACAGTGTCCAAGAAATTGTCCTTCAGTGATACAAACATTAATGTCAGCATTATCATCTTCAAATATACAGGTCAACTCTCTCTATCTATATATATATATATGTATATACATACATATATATTTGTCTTTTAAAGGATGAAGAAATGCAATGAAAGAATATAGTACACATAAATTAAATGAGAAGGGCTGTATTAAAATTTTCCAGTTAATAATAAAACCTCCACAGATGTTTTTCCTAATGGATACACTGCTCTGAAGATATATCTTATATTATCCAAAACAAAATATGTCACTTTCCAAAATGACAAATAAAAATAAACTTCCATCCATAATATCTAATGGAATTTTTTTGATAAAGGACAATGGGACCGAATCATTAATATAAACAAGAGCAATAAGTATAATTCTCAATTATAAGTAAAAAAATTAATCACGGACTGGATTGTCATCTAATTCAAAGGTACTGTTTTAGGGGTCAGGAGAGCTAGGTTCTAGCATCTGCCACAGGCCTACTCAGTGACCTCACGTAAGCTACTTAAACTCTCTGAGCTTTGGTGTCTCATCTATAAAATGGGATGGTAATCCTTACCTCACAGGGTCATTGTCAGAAGATGAAATCATCGATGTGAAAGCTTTTGGAAAAATGAAAGCTCTATAAAAATTAAAGATGCGATTGTGTTTTCTAAATAACGGCGACCGAGAATCACAGTCGGAAGAGAACAAGACTAGTCTTCCTGCCCCCTGCATGCGGGACAATGTGAAGGTCTCAGTATCATTTGATAGGAGAATCAAACTCAAAACCAGTAGGGCAAGTCTTGTCAAGTGTACGGAGAAACTAAAGAAGCGAATTCAGTTAAGTTGTTGATTGGCTCTTGAAACAGCTAAGACCTTGATAAACGTTGACATCTGTGGAGTAATAAGTGTTATATCTGGAAACATAATTGGACCTCTACTCTATCTTATTTTAAAATGCCCAGAGAAGACTAAAGAGGCTTGGGAAAGACTGCATTTAGTTACAAGGTCCTGGACCTGAAAGTGAGTTTCTTTCCAATTTCTCAGCATTATTCAATATATTGAATATATTCCCTCAATCTAAAGCCAGAATCACTGAAGTAAGAGGGCTATCTGACTCAGAAAGCATCATATATCACAGAAGTCCTCGAAGGCAGCTACCAGCCAAGTGGCTGTTATTCCTAGTTTAGTCCGGTGAGATAGGATTTTATGGCTGGCTCCCAAAATGAATGGCCAAAGTTCATCTTTATAGAACCTCAGATCACTTCAGCCTTAATGTAAAAATCAGAGTGACCATTCATATCCATAAGTGAGCAGAGTAAATGGGATTTTCCCATTGATTGGAGATTGGAATTCTTATTATTATGAACTGCTTCTCATCTTGATGAAATAGCCATGATGGGCCATAGGCTTTGGTTATTTCATTGTGTTTCACCTGCCCAGTTTCATATCCCTGTAAAAATGGATAGTCCCTTAGAAGCCCCCAGTCCTGATGGATGTTTGACTGCAGATCTGGTGTGGCTAATGAGAAGATGGTGAAAACGCATGCACCCGCCAGCGAGATTTATGAACCATTAACAAAATGCGGGAAGCAAAACCGAGCAGAGTTAGCGGACCAATCCCTCTAGCTTTCCTTAACTGAAACAGAATTAGACAATGGGCAAAAACCTTGGCAAGCTCTGACAAGGGTTTCTGAATCCCCCAGAAGTTTTTTTGGTTTTTTTTTAGCTCCAGCCCATCTTTCACTGATAAACTAGAAGAGCACGAGGATACGGACTTCAGAGTACCTCTTCCATGGGTGTAGGTTAAGAAGGGCAAGACATTTTCCCAAATGGGGCTCAGGAGTAGGAGAAGGGAATTACCCTGCTCTGTCTCTCCTTTTATTCTCTCTTTCAAGCACCCACTGCTGCTGGGAATTACTTCCCAGATTGTGTCTGCTCATTCTCCTGCCCGCACTGTATTGTCCAGCTGCTTAGTTAAACTGACTAGTGTTAATCATTCTGGAATCTGTTTAGCGAACAACACGTGCCAGGATAATAAGCTCAACTGAAATGGGAATTATTCAAGGAAGGCATCCTGGAGGAGGTGGAATTCCAGAAGGGATTTGAAAATCTGTGACTTGGAGGATTTGAAGTGGAAGAGGGTTCCAGAAAGAGCATCAGTGTGTTCAAGGGGTAGGAAGAAGGGGCGCTTGGAAATCTGAGACAAGCAAAGAGTGATGTGGGTGTGGCGGATGCCCAAGAACCTTGAAACCAGTGATAAGGAAGGCCTTTTGAGGTTCAGAAGGAGTGAAGAGATGTGTCCAGTAAGACTTCGAATGAAGATGATTCAGCAGCAGGGGGTATAAGAGATTTAATTGTGGTGAGTCTGGTAGTTTGGGGACCAGTATTAAAAAAAAAAAAAAAAACCTAGTTAAAGAAATGGGTAAAAGCAAAAGAAGGGGTGAGATGAAATGAATGGCAAAAATCTGTGACATCATACTCTACTGCACCCAAAAACTAGGTTTGGGGCTGGAAACATTTCAAAGTTTGAAGTGCAAGAACCTATTTCACAAACTGTATAAACTTTATAATTAATGAATTAAGGGTATCGATACCTTGGTGCCAGTGGGAAGAAAGATGATCAATCTGCATCAAGCTACACAGAAGTGGAATTAGCTCAACTCACACAGAGAGCATCCTTCTTGGCTCTGGATCTGGATCCGAGACTTCTGAAGAACTGGATTCTAATCCAAGCCTCTGACACACCAGCTGTGTGACCTTGGATAAATCATTTAACTTCTCTGTGCCTCAATTTCCTCATCTGTAAATTGGGGGTTTAAAACTTGACTCTTCTGCCCCCTCCCTCCCTGACCTTAGACTTGGAGTCTCACATGGGGCAGACACTGTTTCTGACTTGATTATCTCTTATGTAGCCAAGCACTTAGAAGCATGCTTGACATAAAATAAGCATCTAATAAATACCATCATTACTGTTATTCTACTGCACGGACCCCGCATCCTCCACGGAGTTAAGCATCCTCTAAGGTAGATCCAGGAATCTTCAAATGGATATAAACAATCCTGTCTGTCCCCATCCAGGAAGATGGGCCCTGGGTCCATTTCATCATTTCATCAGTCCTCAAAGAAAACCAAAGTGATGTCAAGCTGAAAGCAGCCATTCAGGTACAAAAAGCCCTGCACAATTTTTCGCCATTTCTTATACCGCCTGATCTTTCTCTTGCACATTTTCTCTCTCTGGCTTGCACTACTGTATTTAAAATGGGACCTTTTCCCCTTTGAAATGTTAACTGTCAATGTATTATTCATAACTTTTTTTCTAAATTAATAATTCAGGGGCTACCAAAAAGCTGAAATTCTGAATGCCGCATAGAAGTAGATGATCAGACATGCAGGAGGTTTTCTTACCTATAGAGCCATAATTATAACCGAGCTCCTGTAACTAACCGATGCTGATGATTCAAAAGGAAAACTAATTTAGCCACCAATGTTTGCTTTAGAAAGAAATTCTTTGCTATCAATGAATTATGCATTCCTCCATTTATGAGTAGTTTCATAAACAGAAAACATTAACAACAGTAAGTAAATTTTATAATGTAACTTTAATAACAGTAAACTCAGTGTGGAAATATCCATCAATAAGAATAGCAGAGCCTATAGTACTAATTTGCTCTCCATCTCGTCATCATAGTGTAGAGTACTTATGGAGAGAAATGCAATAGGATAAAAGGGCAAAAGTTAAAATAATCAATTAGTAGGAGATGGAGGCATATTCATATAACCGTCAGACTTATGGTTAATAATAATAAGAATAACTGTGGTAATTGTTGAGCACTGTGCCAGGAACCGTACTAAGTGTTGGGGTGGATACAAGCAAATCGGGTTGGCAACAATCCCTGTCCCGCATGGAACTCACAGTCTTAATCCCCATTTTACAGATGAGGTAACTGAGGCACAGAGAGGTTAAGTGACCTGCTCAAGGCCACACAGCAGACAGGTGGCAGAGTCAGGATTAGAACTCAAGACCTTCTGACTTCCAGGACCACACTTTATCCACTACACCCGTAGAGCCATGTTTGAAACCAAAAAACAGCCCTGGCTCTTTCTTTCTCTCTCTCTCTCTCTATACATATATAAATGTTTGTTTATCAATGTATATGTTAATATTTTATATTAAATACCCAGGAAGACTAGAACAGGACAATTTAATTTTGAATGCAATTCCTTCATCTTTTGAAAAGTTACATGAGTCATACATTTTAAGTGAACTTTAAAAAGGATTTTAGAGTCTTCTGTCTCACTTCTTTTTGAAGGATTAAAGTTTACAAAATTGAAAATACAAATATCACCCTTTGGAAGAGTTATCTCTGGAACATCATATATGCTCTACTATTATTTTATAATGCTATGACTAAAGATATGCAAATTGAATAGGTAAGGAAATGCATTTTCAGCAGAAATATATTTAATGTAGTTTCTGTAAAATGTGGGCTTATTTTGGAATGCCTAAGGAGAAATAAAGCAGCATATTCACAACAATATGCTAATGTTTACAATGTGTGAAAATGTTTTTAGCATATTATATTTAAATTGGGTTTCCATGAAAACAGGAACTGAGGATGTTACCACCCTCACCTCCAAACCTACTGGATTGGAGAATGGAACTGAGTTTTACAGCTATTTCTTCGCTCTCCCTCTGAATTTCCCTAATGAAAACAGAGAACCAAGTTTGAAATCACAGCCTATAGGTTGCCTGAAGGTAGTCTATGATGTAGAACTTTACCCATGTCCTCTTTTTCCCTGTAATTTCCAGCACTGATTGTCTCCCTCCATTCCTTCGATCCATCACCCTCCTCCCATCATTAGGTGAGGGTCTTCTGAGTGGGAAATTCTGGTCTCTTCCTAGACAGATTGCTGGAGTAGGGGCTTTGTCTCAGGCCAAACTCCCCTGAATAAAATCTTCAGCGGCTGTACAATTAATGCTGCCTCGTAGGAGCCTAGGCAAGGAACTGGACAGTTGAGGTGAGGCCATTACTTGGAGGATGTTCCGAGGCAATAAGAGGTTAAGAAGCAATCAATCGTTGATATTTATTGAGCACCAACTGAGTGCAAAGTACTGTATTCTGTGAACTCCTTGAGTGATAGGGATTTTTTTAAATTGTATTTGTTAAGGGCTTACTACATGTTAGGCACTATACTAACTGTTGGGTTAGATAAAAGGAAGTTTGGATGCAGTCCATGCCCCACATGGGGCTCACAATATTAATCCTCATTTTTACGGATGAGATAATTGAGGCACAGAGAGATGAAGTGACTCCCCCAAGGTCACACAGCAGACAAGTGGTGGAGTCGGCATTAGACCCAAGTCTTTCTAGGACTTCTAAGACGGTGCTCTATCCACTAGGCAATGCCGCTTCTCGTTGCATCTGACCTATCTCGTAAGTGCTTGGGGAAGTAAAGCAGCAACAGGGCACGAACTCCACAGCCTAGTGAAAAGAGCCCGGCCCCTAGGAGTCAGACTTCCTGGGTTCTAATCCCAGCTCTTCTCCTTGTCTGCTGAGTGACCTTGGGCAAGTCACTTAACTTCTCTAGGCCTCATTTATTTTATTTGTAAAATGGAATTTAGGTCTTTGTTCTCCCTCCCTCTTAGATTTTGACCCTCGTGTAGGACAAGGCCCCTGTCCCATTGGCATAGACTGTTTCGACCCCAGTGGTCAGTACAGTGCTTAGCACATAATAAGAGTTTAACACATACCACTATTATTAAGGAGTTTACCATCTAATTGGAGAGGCTGGCAAACCAAAATGACTTGCAAGGAGTGGGAATCGGACTCTTTGCATACCTGCAAAAGGCTGAGTACAAGTACGACCCTGCCCACTAGCTTTATGCCACTTCAATCCGCCACTAAGTGCTCAGGTTCTCCCTGTATACAGGAGGCAGAAGGAGGCACCGTTTGCCCATCTGGGTTAGTTTCCTAGCTGGCTGGCGAAGGATAGGTGAAATGGTATGGGTGAATGATGAGTTTCAATTTTCCAGACCTCACTAAATCTGGTTTGGGGACAGAGTGAAATTTGCAAAGCTAAAAATGTTTTTATGGTCATTCTGTTTTCAGACCACATTAACAACCTTGTGTTTTTTCTAATTATTTCCCCTGTGATGCAATTTGATTATTAAGAATTTAAACCGTATCTGCAAGATGCTTTCAATCATTTCTAATAGCTATTCTTCCTATACAGTGAAATAGGTTGGAGCTATTTAATTTTCCAGATAAGGGGACAGGCACAGAGAAGTTAATGATTTCTCATACTTTACCTTTTTTAAATAAAATTATAGACCATGTCCTAGAATATGATAGCAAACAGACATACTCACCTGCAACGAAAGATCTCTAGGACTCTCTCGAATAGGTTCTAAGAACAGCCTACGTGAGTCGTTTCCAAACCGTATGGCTGAGCTAAAAAAACATGTACTTTCCCCTCTTCACTCTCATTCTACAGAAAGGTAACACATTTTCAAACTGTAAAGAAGTTTGGGGAAATTCATTGGTAATGAACTAGCTCAATATCTTCTTACGGATATGATAGTATAAGGGAATTGAAAAGCTAACTCTTTTAAGGTACAACCCGATCTTTTTAACGCAGGAGTTGCCTACTTGCATGAACGTGAAACCTTCCGCTATATTAATGGCTGTGACTGATTATAAGCTGTGCTTCCGGAAGGTGGGCTACCAAAGAGGTTGGGTTGTAAGCTCAACATTCTTCACTACCCTAGTGAATTTCTAGCCAAAATGTCTAATGGGAACACGTACTATGGTAGAACTGAGCAGACAAGAGACACCTCAAAGGAGATGGTGCTGATTCAGTTTGAAAGTGCTTGCTAACGGTAAGACGCGCATATCAAGTAAAGAAATGATTCCATTCTCTAGCACTTGCTTTCTGGCAAACATCTAATGGCCATATGTCTTCTCTGAAGGAAGGCTAGCCTGTTCTGGTCACCATGTGAATATTTTACTTCTCTAAATTCTTGAACCTGCAGCCGTATCATCTCCTAGTGGGTCAATTTTTAATGCATCTTCTCTCAGGGGAGAAAGCAGATCAACTGACATAAGCTGGGTTGAGATGTGCAATCCAGAGCTCAGAGCTAAAACCTTTCACCAAGCATGAGGTCTGATGTCCCAGGACCAAGGGTCTCATCTGTCTTCTCCAACGAGAGACTTTATCAGACCCGGAAAGAAGGTCTCTGTGCCAGCAGCTAGAGTGAATAAGATTTCACTATAGAAGATGATAATGTGGAATTTCCTGTGGCATCCTTAGGGCTTCACCTGGTGAAGAAAGACCGATGCAGGAATCTGAGCGGAATATCTCATTCCCTTCCTACTTAGACGGTCAGCCCGATATGGGACCTGGTTATCTTGTATCTATCCCAGTGCTCAGTACAGTGCTTGGCACATAGTAAGTCCTTAAAAGAAACCACAATTATAATTAGTATTAAATATATTATATACTACTAATAATAATAATTATAAAACCTCAGGAGGTGCATGCTCTGATTTGGGAATTCTGTCACTCTTGGTAGTTGTAACAGTACTTTTTTTAATGGTGCTTGTTAAGTGCTTACTACATTCATTCATTCATTCAATAGTATTTATTGAGCTCTTACTGTGTGCAGAGCACTGTACTAAGCGCTTGGAATGAACAAGTCGGCAACAGATAGAGACAGTCCCTGCCGTTTGACGGGCTTACAGTCTAATCGGGGGAGACGGACAGACAAGAACAATGGCAATAAATAGAGTCGAGGGGAAGAACATCTCGTAAAAACAATGGCAACTAAATAGAATTGAGGCAATGTACATTTCATTAACAAAATAAATAGGATAATGAAAATATATACAGTTGAGTGGATGAGTACAGTGCTGAGGGGATGGGAAGGGAGAGGGGGAGGAGCAGAGGGGAAATGGGGGGAAAAGAGGGTTAAGCTGCGGAGAGGTGAAGGGGGGGGTGGTAGAGGGAGTAGAGGGAGAAGGGGAGCTCAGTCTGGGAAGGCCTCTTGGAGGAGGTGAGTTTTAAGTAGGGTTTTGAAGAGGGGAAGAGAATCAGTTTGGCGGAGGTGAGGAGGGACGGCGTTCCAGGACCGCGGGAGGATGTGGCCCAGGGGTCGACGGCGGGATAGGCGAGACCGAGGGACGGTGAGGAGGTGGGAGGCAGAGGAGCGGAGCGTGCAGGGTGCGCGGTAGAAAGAGAGAAGGGAGGAGAGGTAGGAAGGGGCAAGGTGATGTAGAGCCTTGAAGCCTAGAGTGAGGAGTTTTTGTTTGGAGCAGAGGTTGATAGGCAACCACTGGAGGTGTTTAAGAAGGGGAGTGACATGCCCAGATCGTTTCTGCAGGAAGATGAGCCGGGCAGCGGAGTGAAGAATAGACCGGAGCGGGGCGAGAGAGGAGGAAGGGAGATCAGAGAGAAGGCTGACACAGTAGTCTAGCCGGGATATAACGAGAGCCCGTAGCAGTAAGGTAGCCGTTTGGGTGGAGAGGAAAGGGTGGATCTTGGCGATATTGTAAAGGTGAAACCGGCAGGTCTTGGTAATGGTTAGGATATGTGGGGTGAACGAGAGAGACATGCCAAGCACTGTATTAAGCTTTGGGGTAGATTGAAGATAATCAGGTCAGACTATCCATCCCACGTGCGATCCCAAGTCTAAATCAGATGGAGGAGAGTTTAATCTCCATTTGATTTGGTGGCAGCAAGTGGGAGAGAATTTGCTTCCTCCAGGTAAAAGCTCTGTAGAGATTAGGACACCAAGAGAGCCCAGAAAATGAAGGCAGAGGTAGGCCCCCTTTGGGGCAAGTGAATCAAAGCAGCAGTGACCTAACTTTATAGGCACATGACACGAAATGCAGAGTCTTTGCAACATTGATCTTTTCGATCCCAGCCACTCAGTTGGAGAGGATTTCACCACCCATGTCATCTTTGAAAATAGAGGGTTGCAATTAATATGCATACTAACCATTAATATTGATATCATTAAGTGTCACCCATATAAAGTTACTGATATAGAGACTATGAATGGAAGACTATGGACCAACATTCCTTGGGCACTTAGTACAGTGCTTTGCACACAGTAAGTGCTAAATAAATATGACTGAATGAATGAATATAGAGATTCAGGGTCATTTTTAGGAAAATCAGCATGATCATCAGAGATTGGAAGTTATCCTTTAGTTTTTTATCTCCATTCCACTGGAGTCTAAAGCCAGCACCATATAGCCATAGAGTCCCTAATAGTTCCATCCCCAAGATTCATTTGACTACAATTATAAATGTTTTCTTCTTTTCCTTCTTTTTCTCCCCTTGGTCTTCCTTATGCTTTCTTGAAAACATGGGAAATCATCAGGAAATCATTTAATTACAAGGAAGGAAACCAAATTCTTAAATAATAATAATAGCAAAGGCTATTTAAGCCTCCTCTCATAATAGGGAATCTTCTTTTCAAGTCCCCAAAGCAAAATTAGTACCATCTAGTACGTGTGGGGTGGGAAAAAGGCTAATTCAAAGTGAATTAATCTGCAGTTCATTAACAACCACTAATGTTGCTTTTGGGAGTGAAGGAAATTAGCAGGATTATAATTGCGAGCAACAAGTGACTTCATAAACATTCAATTGCTTGTCAAGGATGTCCGAGATTCTCTTCAATGTCCACAGATCATAAATCAGATTTTTCTATTCTACCCCAGAGTGGGAGTCTAATATAACACGGTGTCTCTGAACAGATATGCCAGTGTGACCAGAGCAATTTCCTAGATGCCAGCCAAACTGGTGAATCGTAATATGAAGTGAATGAAAGTACAAAATACCCCAGCCTCTTTCATCACCTTCTTTTACTAAGCTCTTTTCACTTAAACTAGTGTTAGGGGTATGCTCAACTCACCGAGTCGTAAGAGTGTGAGACTGCCGAATTGTGCATTCGGAGCAGAGCAGAGGAAATAGGAGGAAGATAAGACTCCAATTTCCATCTTTCCATAGGTGAGGACGTTGGGGGTTGGAGCATACAGGGCTATGTGGAATTCTGGATCCTCTGAATCACTTTCTCCTCTACTGGAAAATGGAGTTCTGATATTGGCTCCTATGGGGGCTTGTTAGGTTCCCAAGCAGACACACTGCAACAGCCCTGAATAACAAGCAAGTTGGGCAGACGGAAATTATTGGGATGCCTGCGGTGGCTAGAGCCAGTCTCTTCTAGCAGGACCACTTTATGGGAGACAATAAAGAGCATGAAAAGGATTTAGGAGAGGCACTCTGCTTAGAAACTGACAGATCCTTTTATGATGGAAGAATTTCCACACCCATAAAACAGAACTCTTCCAAGCCTTTTCTTAAGCAACGTTCTGGGTTTTATTTATGTATCCAGCCTTGCTGCAAGTTTTATGAATGCAAAAATCCAAAGATTCTCCAGTGGCTTAAACAAAGCCCGGGAAAGAAATTGTTTCCACCTTTACCATTTGCCTGGCTTCTAAATATGATTTGTTCAATCTGCTTGTTTCCATCATGTGTCAGTTGAAAGCCTGCATCAGTGATTCAGTCATTTGCAGGTTGACAGGTGTGACATAGACACCCCCCCACTCCACACACATACACACACACACACATACACAGTTTAAAGAAACCATAGTCCACTGTATTTAGATTAATGAGCCCTGGGTCTCTCCAAATGTGCTCTTGACAAGATTTTCAACCAACAGTAAACATGAAATAGCCTGCTTGTAACAAATAAAGCAAGATAAATTAAAAGAAAAATGACACAGAGCTGCATCTGTCAACAACTTTCTTTTAATTAACTGACCCTGAGAAAACGTTAACCTTTGCGAAATCTATTCTTCGTTATTTTCAGATTTGCACTTAATTAATTTTGGTCTTGAGACAGTGTAAATACGGAAATAGGTTCAAACTCACCACATCTTGAACTCACCGCTGATGCTTTTGAATATGCACTTTCAGTCCTCCTAAAGTGTGGGGACTTCCTTTTCAGCCAGCTCTATATTATGAAAAATTACACTCTTATGGCATGGTTCAATCATAAAAATATTTACAACTAGGGAGATCAAAATAATTGAATACACAGATCTACATGAATACTAAGGAGGGTGTAAATAAGTTCATAAACGCTAGAATATATATTGTACTATATTTATATAATTGTCATATAAAACACATTTAGGGGAGACCCGATGCTCATAAATCTAGATCCACTGGACTATGGCAACTTTAATCTGTATGTGTGTTTGTGTATATTTGTGTGTCACTTCTGTCAGCCTGCAATTTTATGGTATAATACGAATAATGGGATTTATTTAACACTTACTAAATACCAAGCAGTGGGGTAGGTACAAGGTAATCAGATCTGAGACGGTTCATGTCCCTCACTAAATTCACAATCTATGAGGAATGGAGAGCGGTTATCTTATCCACATTTGGCAGATGGGGAAACCAAGGCCCAGAGAAATCAGGTGATTTCCCCAGGGTAACACAACAGGCTAAGGAAGAGCTAGGACTAGAACCCTGGCTTCCTCACTCCCACTCCCCTGCTCTTTCCATGCTGTCTCCCAAAGACTTTCAATCATGCTCCCGACCTAAGTTCAAAGAGCATTCCCAAAAGGTGAGAAGCATATTCTGATATAGCATCCTCTGGAGTGGAGGTAGAGAGAAGTTGAAGACTATGAACCTACCATACCAATATGCTCTACTCTGAAGGTGCTGAAGAAAGGGTCATCTAGGACACCTTTGACTTTGTTTCCGTCCCATTAAAAAGTAGATATTTTATCTCCATAAATACAGTGCCTGTCGAAACGTGTTTTCCAGGCTACAGAAAGCACCTGGATTGGTCCAAGTGCACCATTATCCCTCTGTTAAAAATTAGCCGTAAGCAACCAACCCTTCAATCGAAGGGGTTTTTTTAAGTTAATTGTAATGTCAGATTGAAAAATGTAAACAGATCTGATCACCCAGGAATGGAAATGGCATGTGTTTCTACCAGACTATCACAAAACAATAAAAATCTTTTAAAGTTGTTTTCTGTTGCAACTTCAACCTTGGCCTTGAAGACAGTGAACTGACCTTAAAATAACTAAACCATCTAAATGTTCCCGCTAACTTTATAGACCAGTTAAAAGAGTGTATTGCTTTGTTAAATGGTCTAATTATATATACACACATAATTGGAATATAACATTTCCAGATTGCTTTCACAAGGATAATCACTTTCACTCTTTAGCTATTTATCAGCAATTATGCTGTATACAACAGAGAGAAATGAAAGAGACAGACAGACAATCATACAGAAGTGCAGGTGGTATTGCGTAGGCATGCTAATGGGTGTCACTTGTGATTTTTAAGAATTTTAAAAGTTTCCAAAGTGATTCATGCTACTAGTCCAACGGATTGTTTGTTTCACTGAACTCTGATTTGGTCCAGGATTTTACTTCCATCTGGCGTGCTAGACCAACCCAGCAAAGAGTTATGAGAATGATAAAAGGTGTGGAACCTCTACACATAAAAAGGAAAGATTTCAAGGCATTTGCTTTCCAAACTGGGTGTTTCATTTATCGAGGAAAACCGGGGGTATAGATTATGGCTGAAGGAAATCCGTTCCCCGGTCCACCACAATCTCAACACACCGTATCTCTGTGACAGAGCTATATCTGTGTTTAACTGCATAAGGTAATAGGTTGGTTGAAAACCCAGCTGAGCCTGACCCCTACACAGAAAATGTCTAATGAAAAAGGAACAGTCTGGAGAAAATGAGTGTCTTCAGAAAAGGGGAAAGAAATGGTCAACTCCAAAAAATAGCTATGCCTAAGGACTCAAGGTACAGAGGAAATCCAACTGAGGCCCTGAAATGGTGATGATGCTATTGTATTAATATGAGAAATTTTTCTCTTAGCCCCTGGAGGGGAATGATGGTGGGAGCAAGGGGCAGGCGGAGAATCCATCTCTAACGTATAAACCTATTTGTACTTATCTTCTGGACTTTTGTAATTTTTATTACTATTAAAATAGAGAAAAGCAGCATGGCTTAGTGGATAGAGCATGGGCCTGGGAGTCAGAAGGTCATGGGTTCTAATGCCGGTTCTGCCACTTGTCAGTTGTGTGACCTTGGGTGAGGCACTTAACTTCTCTGTGCCTCGGTGACATCGGAAAGTAAATTACAAGGCTGGCTCAAAATGGTAGGGTAGATTCCCTCTTAATAATAGTAATATTAATAATGAAAGTTGTGACATTTGTTAAGCGCTTACTATGTGTCGAGTACTCTACTAAGCTCTGGTGTAGATACAACTAATCAGTTTAAACACAGTCTCTGTTCCACATGGGGCTCACAGTCTTAATCCCCATTTTAGAAATGAGGGAACTGAGGCCCATAGACGTGAAGTGACTTGCTCAATGTCACGCAGCAGACAAGTGGCGGAAGCGGGATTAGAACCCAGGTCCTTCTGACTTCCAGGCCCTTGCTCTATCTACTGGTCCACGCTGCTTCTCTGCAAATGATGGAGGCATAGTCTCTGAACACTTTCCCTCGGGAATCCCAGGAAATTCAGCTCTGAGCTCAGCCCCAAACTCAGCCAAGAGTAGGTCTGGTAAGAGGGAAAGTCACTAGCAGGCTGACTGCAATCTACATTGGGGCTTATCAGCTGCTAGGCGGACAGAGACCTCAGTGGAAAGCTGTCAAGGCTTACTTAGGATCGGGTCTCCCTGGGGCTCAGCCATGGGAGCTGAGCTCTGGGAACTTTCCCGAACTCCATCTCTTCTTAATAGGTCTTTATCACCTTATAGCCCTGAGAAAAGTAAGGCAACTAAGTAGCCTCAGTAGAACTAAGAAATCTCAAGTCATCACGAGAAGCAGAGTGACTCAGTGGAAAGAACCCCGGGCTTGGGAGTCAGAGGTCGTGGGTTCTAATCCCGGCTCCGCCACTTGTCAGCTGTGTGACTTTGGGCAAGTCGCTTTGGTTCTCTGTGCCTCAGTTACCTCATCTGTAAAGTGGGGAATAAGACCTGGAGTCCCAGGTGGGACAACCTGATCACCTTGTATCCCCCACCCCAGCGCTTAGAACAGTGCTTTGCATGTAGTAAGTGCTTAACAAATGCCATCATCATCATCATCATCATCATCATAGATGCAAGGAAGAGGGAGCCTAGGAGAGGCTAGAGCCTCCATTCCTCAAATCTCACCTGTAGCTGTAAAACCTCTCTGGATGAACTGGCTCCATCCCTGGGAAAACTGGCAGCTGGCCAGTTTTCAATACCTCAGTTCTCTTCTCAGGAAAAATATGCTCTTACGAGTGTGTGCTAGATTCAAGCAGATGGAAGGGAAAGGGGCTGTCATTAC